>NW_005843363.1:145553-147522 GCF_000455745.1 Alligator sinensis | reverse complement strand
GGCGGGCAGCCCGCGGCGGCGGCGGGAAGGGCCCCAGCGAGAGAAAGACGCCGGAGGGCAGGGCCAGCCCGGCGCCCGGCGGCCTCCAGCCCGACGGGCCCGGTCACGACGAGATGGTGAGCTTCGGGCGGGTGTCGAGGTCCCTGGTGCCGCCCGGCGGGGAGGAAGGGCCCGCGTGGGGCAGCGGGACGGCGGGTCGTGGTCCTCTTCCCTAGGATCTCTTGAATGTGTATTTGATAGAGGATGTTGCCTGCTGAGGTCCCAGTACTTTACCTGTGACAGGTTAAGGTGTTACGTCTGGTTTGTGTCAGGGTTGACAGCAGCCTTGCTAAGAGGTTAGACAGTGGATTTGTACAGGGTGGTTTGGATAGGGATGATTCTGCCCTCAGGCAGGGGGTTGAACTAAATGACTTCTGGAGGTCCCTTTCAGCCTGATTTCTCTGTGGTTCCATGATCCTGCATATGCATGTATGTGCGCTGTGCATATGGGTTTATGTACATTGGGCCATGCAGTCAGATGTGCACACAGGTGTATACGTACTAACTGCTAAGGAATGGGGGCTAGAAAAGCCCCATTGCCAATGAGCACATCACAGTTATGGTTGTGTTGACCTGCACTCTTGAAGTGGGACTTGGAGCTCTGTTTAAAGCAGGGATGTCAAAGATATAGCCCACGGGCCTGATCCAACCTACAGAGCTGTGTCATCCAGCCCCCAGTGTTGCTTGTGGGTCTCCAAGTGACCCAAAGGCAGCATGCAGGGTGCACTAGATGGCCCCATGTAATGTCCATGGAGTGGCCACCACGTGCATCACAGTGCCAGAGTGGTTGCGTACAGTGGTTGGAGTAAGGTCAGTCTGTGGGTCCAGTCCAGTCCAGCCCATGGACTGGTCCCACACTGCTCATCTGACTTATGGGGCCGGCTAAGTTTGGCACCCCTGGTTTAAAGCCTTAGTTGTTAGGGTAACCATCTTTTATAGGTTCTTCGCTCAAAAGAAATCCTCAAGCTCTGTAGTTTAAACTCCACAGTCCAGAGTTCTTCAAAAGGTGCCCTGACAAACTGAAATCATAGAAGTAGGGTCAGAAGAGACCTTGTAGATCGTCAAGTCTGACCCCCTGCCTGGTCAGGAGGGAAACTGGGCTCAAGTGACCCCAGCCAGATAGGCATCGAGCCGCTGCTTAAAGACCCCCAGGGTAGGAGCCAGCACTACTTTCCTTGGAAGTTGGTTCCAGATCCTAGCCACCCTAACTGTGAAGTAGTTCCTATGGATGTCTAATCTAAACCTACTCTCCAACAACTTGTGCCTGTTATTCCTTGTTATCCCGGGGGGCGCTAGGAGAAACAAGGCCTCCCCAAAACCCTTCTGGTCCCCCCTAGTGAGTTTATAGACGGTCACCAGGTCCCCCCTCAGCCTTCTCTTGTGAAGGCTGAACAGGTTCAGGTCCCGTAGCCTCTCATTATAGGGTCTGCCCTGCTGTCCCCAGGTCATGCGGGTGCCCTCCTCTGGACCCTCTCAATGTTGTCCACATCCCTCTTGAAGTGGGGTGCCCAGAACTGGACACAGTACTCCAGCTGTGGCCTGACCAGTGTCGCATCAAGGGGGAGGATCACCTTGGCCCTACTTGAGATGCACCTGTGGATGCACGATAGGGTCCGGTTAGCCCTGCCAACCGTGACCTCGCATTGTCGGCCCATGTTCATCTTGGAGTCAGTGATGACTCCAAGATCCCTTTCTGCCTCTGTGCTCTCAAGAAGGGAGTTTCCCATCTTATAAGTGTATTGCCGGTTACTACTGCCCAAGTGCAGCACGCTGCACTTGTCCATACTGAAATGCATTCTGTTTTTGTTAGCCAACCCTTGCAACCTATCCAGGTCTTTCTGCAGTCTTTCCCTCCCTACTAGCATGCCCACCTCACCCCAAATTTTGGTATCATCAGCAAATTTGAACAGGTTGCTTTTCACCCCGTCGT
>NW_005843363.1:100897-143358 GCF_000455745.1 Alligator sinensis | reverse complement strand
GCCTGCAGCCCCCTCCCCCGGCGAGGCTAGTTTAAAGCTCGCCGTACGAGATCAGCCAACCTGAAAGAGAAGACACGCTTGCTTGTAGGAGAAAGGTGAAGCCCATTCCGCCCCAGCAAGTCCCTCGCCTGAAAGCATGGGTCGTTATCTAGGAACCCAAGGCCCGCCTGGCGGCACCAACTCCATAGGTGCCTGTTGACCTCGCCAATGCAGGCCTCATGTCACTGTCCCCGCCTACTCACTGGAAGGAGAGAGGAGAATATCACCTGCGCCCCCGTCTCCTTAAGCTTGGCCCCCAGAGCCTCGAAGTCCTTCATAATGCAGCTAGGGTTTCCCCTGGCCGCGTCATTTGTTCCCATGTGGATGACAACCATGGGGTACTGGTCTGCAGGTTGGATGTAGGCCGGGATCCTCTCCGTGATGTCCCAAACCCAAGCCCCAGGCATGAAGCAGACCTCCTGCATCATGGGGTCAGGCCGGCAGATGGGACCTTCCAGTACTCATAGGATGGAGTCACCGATGACAAGGACCCAGCGTTTCTTCCTGCTGGTGTTCGTTCTCTGCCCATGCCATGTTGCGTGGGGAGTGGTATCGTCCCTGCCGGAGGCATTTGCTCTGTCTTTCTCCATCATGGACACGTCTCCTGTGGGGGCTGTACAGTGGGCGACCCGGCCTGCAGAGAACAGAAATAGGCATCAATTTCATCCTCTGCATCCCGGATCCCCCTCAGCCTGCTCACCTCAGCCTGGAGCTCCCTCACCTGCTCCTCCAGGGCCCTAAGCCAGGCACAGGAGGGGACAGGCCAGGGGACCACCAGACCCCCCCCGAACCCCACCGAGCCCCCTCCCCACAGACAGGGGGCAAGGGGCCGCCGACCCCGCCAAGAGCTCTGTCTGGGTGGAAGCCTCAGAAGAGCCCATGGCAGGCGGCAGCGCCAGGGTGAGGCCCCTGGCAGCGGCACTCTGCGTCTGCACCATGTCTGCAGAGCTGTGTCTACTGCTCTCACTTGCTGGAGGTGCCCTTCTGGGCTGCTACCTCATCCCCTAATAAGGGGAACACTTTTTGAAACTGCAATCTTTTGTTAAGACAACACCAGTAGGATAGGCTTTGCTACCTAGGACTGCAGTCCATCAAGTTAGGATCATGCTAGTCACAGACTGGCTGACTGCTCTTTCTCTGGGGTGCTGTAGGCTTTAGGGGGAGGGTTTCTTCTGTTCTGCTAGTACAGAGGCATGTGATGAGATTAGCAGCATGCAATATGGTAAATGTTCCTTGTTATAGCAAAAAATGTGTTGCTTTAAAGTATGGCCACCACAGTCTTCTACCTGGAAGCCTCCAGTGTACTTCAGGTTAGCCACAAGTATCCGAAAGGGCATTTTCTTTTAAAAGCTTGTGTTGTGCTGTTCTTTGACATTCTCTTCTAGTATGGATTTGTCTGAAGTCAGACCAGGTTTAATCCCAAATACACAAATAAATTGTTAGAATATGATTGGGGTTGGATTGGCTAGTTGGCTCTGCATGCTTGTGAACACTAGGCATGCAGGGTTTAACAGTGGGGTAGATATGATTTTTATATTCTAGTTCCAGAGTTGATTTGATTTAAAACAAATAGATTTAAATCACTGGTCAGGGAGCCTTGATTTAATCATTGTTTTCTACAACAAGTGCATTCTTGTTGTTTGATAGCCTTTATTCATTTAATTTCTTGAAACTTCACACTTTTTTAGAGAAAGCTTGACTCTACATAAACTTGTAGAGAGACAAGGGCTGATGGATAGGTAATCGGGTTATTTCTCAAGATCTTCAAAAGGACACTGGTTATTTGACCCCAGCAGTCTTTCCTGCCCAGAGCAGGGGGGCTGGACCCAATGATCTCATGAGGTCCCTTCCAGCCCTAAACTTCTGTGAATCTGTGTGAGAATCTCCATATACTGGTGTTAATAAGGATGTCATCTCTGGAGACACAAATCCACAGTTTGAGAACTGAAACTAAGCATCACAGAGATGCTTAATGGGATCTTCTGGACTGAGCCCTGAATCCCATTGGGTAGAGCGGTTTTCTTTAATTTTACTAATCTATAGAGGAGCCTCTGGGAACCCCATAAGATTGGGCCCCTAATATAGTCCATGGTCTGTTGTGGTCTATTTATAAAACTTTTCTAAAAAGTTACATGAATATATTGTCTCAAATAGTATACAGTTAGAAGTTATACTCCTTATTCCAGACATGGTTCCTTGGGTGAATTTGATATATTTTATTAGACCAACCCAAATGGTTGGAGAATAGTTATTAAGCAAGCTTTCGGTTTCAAAAACCCTTTGTCAGGCTAAGGAAGCTTCAGCAGTTGGTGTGTCCTCTTCCTCCTCTCCTTATTCCATGATGATATCTTTGAGCTTTAACATACTTTAAATTAAAACTATATATAGGTTTTTGTTTAAAAGGGGAAAAAGCGTCTTAAAAAAATAAAAAACACAATTAAATAAACAAATCTGATTTAAATTTTAAAAAATCTGATTTTATGAATTCAATTTTTGTAATTGATTTTTATCCACCCTGTCTAGTTCTCACTTTCTGAAGGTGCCATCATATTTTTACAGACCTCTTTCAGGGCCTATAGTTTGCCTACTTTGACAAGATGTTTTGATGCCTTTCTAATCTCATCTGCTGTTTGGAAGCTGCCTTTTCTTGGGCTCTACTTGCCATACAGCATTCTGTTGGCATAGCCATGATGGTAAAGGGGAGTGATTGCTGACTGACACTATAGGAAGCTCTTAGTGTAGGTGTCATGATATTGGCAAAGCTGCACTTTTACCAGTAGAACTTGGCCTGCTTTTGTGTGTGTTGCTATACTTAATGTTATAACCACTATACTGGTAAAAAGTGCAGCTTTCCTCATATTGCTGGGAAATCCAACAAGGAATTTGCAGTCCAGCATACTGCTATGCCTATACCACAGACGTGTGCTAGAAGGAGACATAATCTCCAGTGTGCCAAAGGTCAAGCTAGTTTAGGGTACAAAGTAGCGATTTAATAAGAATTCTGTTAATGCCAGCACTTAGCATTGTTTCTCTTTCAGTCTGGTAGGAAGAGATGCAGATGAATCCATTATCTAATTGGTAATAGCAGTTGCTTCACTGTTTACTTCCTTCTTGCATCTGGTGCATATTTGGACTGCACTTGCAAATAATCATTAGCTATTATTTTGTGCTGTATGAGAACTGTTCCATTCTCTGAAAGCACGTCTCCTGCGACCCACAAAAAATAGCAGCTACAGAAATTTACCAACACTGGTACTATTGGTATACCATTGGAGCACTTGTCAGCTAGTAAATCTTCTGTCTTCCTGTCACATAGTCTACAATATATGTACAACTGAGCACCAACTTAAAAAAACAGCTTAAAAAAAGGAAGAAGCCATAAAATAATTGCTAAATACCTTGTAAATGCATAGTTTATTTGTACAGCCCACCTAGTTCCTAAAAGGCTTGCACAATCTAATGTGCATAGAGAGAAGATGACTGATGGAACACTAACAAATTGCACTACATGTTTATTGCCTTTAGGTTTCCTTCCTTTCTAACTGCTGCACTGCCTTGTTTGTGACCCCCAAATGGAGTTTACATTAGTCTGGATGGGTTTCATTTCTGTGTCAGAGTAGAATCTTAAGAATGCAGATGCACAAAATGTTCCCATGTATGGAAAGCACGTATAAGGATCACTGTTTCAGAACCTGGCAGTCAGAGGTGGTGTTACAAAAAAATTAAAATACGTTGTTTTTGGGATGGTAAAAGCAACACTGGTGGTTGTGCAGGTTCTGGAGCACACGTCTCCGTTCCTGAGGTTTGGAGTGGGGAGAGAGGTCTGAAGACCAGGTATCTCTCATACACTGAACAACAGCCTATCTGTATATGAGATCTGTTTATGAGCCTGTATAAAGAGGGCTCATAAATTCAGCTGCTTGTAAGGTTTTAATATTCCAAAGAAAATGCTAAAACTTGCTGCCCATGTTTGTCATGAGTCGCTGTCATCCTTGGCTGACAGGATATCTGTTGATCTACAGCAAATTCCTCATTCTGCTTGAAAAAACACTGTCCCTAAAATACAATGGCATTTTAAACTGTCAGTTTAACTATGTTGACACTGATAAGCGTTAGAGACCTTTTGGCTTTGTTTTTGCAGCAGGGTATCTCATGTCATCATTTAGAAATTACGTTTTATTTGCAACTTTTGAATCATCTTCAAAAAGCAGATTCACCATGAGTGTGTTTAACAGTTAACAAATGTTACCCAAGTTGGGTATTGTTTAGGCAGTTGGAGTGTATAATATTTAGTGTGTCAGATGAAGGGCTGTTTAAAGTCTCCCTCTAATGAGATTCATCATCCTTGGACTTAAAGTTTTGGATTGAAGGGAGTTTTAAACAGTATTTGTTAACAAATATTAATAAGGATTAATTGGCTTAACACATCATTTCAAGTCAGCTACAAAGATAAAAATAATCTTTAAAAATCAAATAGTATGTCAAAGAATAGTACAATACATCCTTTTAAGGATTCAGAAAAATACATAATGGTTGAAAGTACAGGAGCTCTTACCCCAGGAGGCACATTGAATCTTTAGATGAAGCTGTCATGGGAATGTTAAGTGCCCCAGACATATACTTGAGTGGGTAGGAACTTTCCAGGCTTAACGCAAATGTCCTGCCTGCTTATTTTACTATAGCAGGAGCCTGAACAGTGTTTTATTCTGGTGTGTTTATGTCAAATGTTCTTAGGTGTGTAAATTGGCAGTCAGCTGTCATGGTTCCAATGGGACAAGTCTTTCTTGATGCATCATGCAGTGTTGGCATCTGTGACAGCCCTAGAGCACAAAGCTTGCACAATTGTAGGCATTTTTTAATTATGCTGTTTGGACTTGTTCTTTACCTCGTTCAGTAGCAGCAGTTTACAGTTGGGCTTTCAAAGTTGCCAACCCTGTGTACTTTCCCCTGGGTAGAAACAGAAAATTTCCCTAACATAAACAGGAGGGCACAGAACATTTTCCTCAACATGTAAACACGTAAGCTTTGATTGATCTGGCAGCCGCTTTCCACCCTTTGCACTTGTGTGAATGTGAACAGCAGAAATTCCAATGAAAAGCTCACTTGCAGGTTGCAGGGCACAGTGTGTACTCGCTGGTGTGGGGGAAAAATCCATGCCCTTCCCTCTTATGTGTTTCTGTTAGAGGTATGTGGCTGTAGTGCCAGTTCTTGACTCAAAGCTTTGTATTTGTATTAATATAATATTAGTAGCCAGAGGGTATTTTACCAATCTGTTCCTCTGCATATTTAAGCAAAGTAACTTTTGCTTCAGGCTTGTAGTCAGACCTCTAATGAAGATGATTGTTGTGGTTGTTGGAGTTGAGCAAGGGAAGCTCAGTAGTGAAAGGCTACCATAAAGCTAATCATCCTGATGGGATAGCAGCCAATTGGCTTGCATTTAAATCTGGGAAAGTAAATTAGTGGTTCCATAAAGTTATCATCAGTGGGAGTGCAGTTACTCAAATGAATGTCAGGCCTTTGGCAGTTAATATGTGCTCTTCTAAACCTATCGGAAGACAAGTAACTGAAACAAAAGTGGGGAGGGCAGAAAAGATTTTTTTTCTCTTAAAAATGAAATAAAATACAGCCTGCAAAAATAAGAATCCTGAGTCTTTGAAATAGCTTCTCTAAAAACTTTTCAAGTATAAAGAATGAGCTATGACTACCGTTTTAAGATTTTAATTCCAGGATTCACAACACAATAGCTTCAAAGGTCGCATCCAAAGGAGTGTGGACATTTGGTTCCCCGGGGACAGGTAGCAGCAGCACAAGGTGTGCTGCTGCTACTTTTTCCCCTGGGGAATGCCTGTGTCATGTGTGCTCTGGCATGCAGCAGGTTACCCCAGGTGGGGTAGGGCATGCAGCCTTACCTGGTGGCTGGGGAACCTGCAGCCATGGTACTTCTGCAGTTTTGGGTGGTGTGTGCTGCTGCCATGTGCACTGCCCTGTTTTTTTTTATGTCAGTTTTTTTTACCTCAGGGCCAAAAACCCCCCACCTTGCAAGATAGCAATGGAGGGAATGCCTGAATGTGCATGCAGTCTGTGGTGCCACAAATGGGTCTGTGATGCCACATACAACATGGCCATGCTCATCTGGATGCAGTCAAAGAGTTTAAGAGAACTAGTTTGTATGCGAGAACTTTGCAGTACAAATTTTTTACTTTTTAATTTTACTATGGAGGAAACCTGGCAATTCCTTCATCCCCAGAGCTGGTCATACTTAGTGTTTGAGTACAGAATTAATTTTCAAGTAAGCCAGCTATGTAGTTTGAATTGTAACATATTTTTAAATTGGTACTCTTGGCAGTATTTCTGTTGAATCTAACCTCTGTTTGTTTGGAATCAACCAAAGAAGACTATTTTAGATCCTTCTTTAGATTTAGATTTGCATTCTTGACTTAAGAGATTTGCAAGTAGACTTCAGAGATTCAATTGCTAAAATTAATTGTGAAATGTATTAATATTTGTATACTGCTTGTCTGAATCTGTTGATATCTGTTGCTGGTTTTCACTGATGAATGGATGACCAGGAAGAATTGATCCCAATTATAAGTGCAAGTATTAGCCTAACCTTATGTGTTGTGCATTTATTGGACATACTTAAATGTCAGCTTCACATATTTCAGTAATTATTTTGGTGGGGGGCGGGGGGAGTTAAGGTTAAGTTATCACATTTGTTATGTGGTTCAATTCACACAGCTCAGACCTAAATTCTTTTCTGGCACAAGTCTGATTCTGTAATCACTGCTTGATGGAATTAGGTGAGAGATGCTTTTATCCCAGAAGCTCTTGTTCCAGAGAATGGAAGCATTTGTTTGCAGTTAGGATAAAAATTATTGATTCAACAAAGCTGAAAGATGGTGGGACCCTCTTATCTTAAAATTTAATGTTATCTAATTAAAATAATGTTCTTTTACAAATAACACCTTGAACTGCCAATAAAAGAACAGTGGTTTTCAGTTTACCTATTTGTATGCGTGGTACTTTGTGCATGTTCAGTATTACGGTTCTCTGTTTAGACTGATTTTTCTCATTTTCTGAAATCTTTAACAGGACAGCAGGGGAGAGGAAAAAAGTGTCTAAGAAGATAATATATCATTTGGGCTAGGGACAGAAACAGGTACAGCATACTTCTAATAAGATTTGTCATGCTTTGGGAAATAATTTTCCTTAATCCTAAATGTTCTCCAAACATCCAAGCAACTGCATTTTTTATTTTATGTATGGCAGGCTCTATTTTATTACTTCCTTTTTACAGGGGTCATGGTTATCCAAAGTTTATTCTGCTGTGACCTGATTAGTGATCCTGATATAAATAAAAGGAAGTAGATGGGCCTATTGGTTTCTTTCTTGTTCCAAATAAATGTTAGATTCTTATGCAGAGAACAGGGTTTAAATCTGTGTTTTGTTTTGTTTTTTAATGCTTAGATTTCCTGAAGGCAAGAATTCAGCTTTGGTCCTAAATTCCATGCAGTTTTCATGTGTGGTCATAACCAGCGCTCCTGTCCTTTTTTTCATGGATTTGAAGGGCCCTAGCACTATTTGTATATTTTCCTTTGTGATTTTTGTACAGCTTCTAGCAGCCATTTCACTTGTGAAGTGGTTGCATTTCCCAAGAGAAGGGTGTGTGCGTGACATTACACACTCAAGTTACATTAAATAAGATAAGCAAGGTTGTAAAGACAAGCACTCAAATGTTAGGAAGTGCCAAAGTTCACGTGGTCTGTGCAGCCTTATTTTGGGTCCCCTGTACTTGTACATTGTGGTATGGTCTTTAATTATATGATCATAAAGGGTTGTTTTTTCCACTTGTCTCCCGCTTCATCCATAGACAGTGCTTCCTGAGCAGCTGTTCAATATTTTTTCTCCACATGGTTCAATGTGTGGCCCCAGGCTTTACTGCAAAGTTATTTGTGCCTTGCTCTGAACATAGTTACCACTTTCCTCATGTACTCTGTGTACTGCTCATCACTGGCATCTGGTTCATATGGTTTCCTCTTGCTGTCTAACTCCAGCTGGGACATCTTTGAAAGCACATGAGTAACAGGTGCCTTGTTTGCAGTTCTAGTGCTCATCCCACCTCCCAGCCACAAGTAGACCTTACAGTCAGAGTTTACCTTTTAGTCTGGTTAAAAAGCATGCTTGGTTGCTCTGACTATGGCATACGTGCTGTCATGTCATGGGTAGAAGCTTTGAAGGGCTAGTTTGTTCAGCTTGTGCTCATGAGCTATATAAGAAGTTGCAACGTGATCTGGAAAGCAGATTTTCATGGAAGTGGTGGAAGCTCTCTGCCAGGTTAATCTGCTTCAAACCAGAAGGTAGGGAGGGATGGGCAGACATTTTGAAGGCAGAGTTCACCACAATTTTTCAGTGAGAGCAGACTGATTGTAGCCTTTCCTAGTCTCATTTGCAAAAATATGGGGAATTTTTTTTTTTTGCTGGAATTTACTCTGAAATTCACTCTGAAATAGAAATCTGCTATATACAATTTCAGTCCACAAGGCAAAAATAGAGTTCTGATTTGGGACTTGGGAGGCTTGAGCTAATGTTCTGGCTCTAGTCTTAAGTAACAGGCTGATATAAAGATGTTCTTAAAATTGTTGCTTCGGCTTTCACAGTAGTTCTGTTATGTACATGTTTTTCTTGAATAAATCTCTATAGTCCTGTGCATGTGGCCCCCTGGGCCATAGAACCTTTCAATAATGTTATCTTTGTAATGACAGTAGTGTAGGTGGGGGGAGGGCACTCTGTATGTGAACTTGCCTTACACTGTGTTTGTACAGTGATGCAACTTACACCACTGTGTGGAGTGGACAGAGGACCAGGCCTTCTGGGTTAGCTATCACAGTAGGCACTAATACACTAGGTGATGGAGGAATCTAATAGCTTGTTTGCACTGAAAAAATGGCTCTCCAGAGATGAGAGCAGGCACAGGACATCTGCCTATATCAGTGTAAATTAGATCAGCCAGGGTTTACTGCACTTCTTTCCAAAGGTAACGTGCCAAACTAGTAAGTTACACAGGTGTAAGTGCAGACACATGACACATGTTCCTTGTGTTTATAATGGGGTAAATGTGTGTTATGTTTTGGGTACAAGTACCAGGTTGATATTTTTATTTTTGGTTCAGGAAGAACAGTCTTTCTGTTCTGTTTGCTAGAGAAGAAATAAGTGGGCATTATCCTGTTGCATTTTTTCATCAAATATGTCACCAAGCATACAATGTGTTATAGATTAACTGAGAAAAATCTTATAAGATAGACAGGATAGATTAATGGAATGTTGGGTTGCTTTTTCATTGTTGTTATAAACTCTTTAAGTATAAAGGCAATTTGAGAGGATCAATCTGAAATAATTGTGGAAACGTCCTACAACCTGGTAATGGGTTTAATGCAAAACAAATGGAGCAAGTCCTTGACATTTGTTTTGTTATTTTCCTAAACTGTTCTTTGTGTGCTTGAATTTCTTTCAGTCAGGCCTGTCTCTGAACAGCAGGTAAATGTGAAAACATTTACAGTGAGAGTGGCATCTGAAAAGAATCTCATGCTTACTACAGCAACATTGTGCTATATCATGTGTGTTTTGAGGTTCAGTTACTAATCATCAGGGAGCCAGGTTTTCCATTTGCCACAGAAAAATTAGGATTTTCTCGTTTTACGGAGGAAAATGAAGATTTTTCTCTCTTATGGAGTAAAACGCAGATATTCTCTTTAAAGGAAAAAAACGTGGGAAACAATGGCTTTTCCCTTGCAGGCTGGCAGTTTCAGCCTGCAAGGGGTTGAGGGGAGTGGAAGGAGGGTGATCAGGCAGGGGGCACCATGTGCACATACTCATGCACACATTCACATGGCAGCCAAGCAACATGAGAGCAGCTCCCACAGGTAAGTCTTAGGGGAATGTGGGGATTGAGGCCCCTATAGAAAGGGAGGGAGGGAGGCAGGCACTGCCCAGCTGTGGTGGGGCTTGGGATCTAGGGCTGGGGTGGGAATATATAGCCACAGGAGCTGGCTGAGGGTAGGGATGGAACAGTGTGGGTGGCTCATCTGGAGTGGTAGGTGGGCTGGCTCCCCACCACTGCATGCACCCCCAGGGGTGGGGGCCTGTGTCCCCCAGATTTGTGCATGAGGAGCGGGTGTGGGCTAGCCAGTGTGGGCTCAGGGTTCTCTGCCCTGCTTCCATCTCCCTATGAGCTTCCGCGTGGGACCTGGCAGGGGAGGGCAGAGCGGGGTGGGGCTGGGAGGCTCTGCTGCAACAGCCACCATCTCCCATGGGTGGCAGCTGGGGCTTGGGTACTGATGGGAGAAGTGGGGGGCTGCAGACCTGGGTCCCTGGTGCCATAACCCTGGCAGCTGGGGGCCCCCTCCAGCAGGCTAGGGGGGTGGGCAGGGAGCTGTGGGTTGGGGAGTGAGGAGCACCAGTGGTAGCTGTGGTTCTGTGACTTCAGGAGCACCAGCAGGGCCAGGAGGCTGTGGATGAGGAGGGAGGAGCACTGGCAGGGCTGGGGGTAGGAAGTGAAGGACAAAGGCATGGGCAGGGTACTGGCATATCAGAACTGCTCAGCACCATAAAGCAGTGGGATGGAGGGAAGGGACAGCCACAGCTGAACCCACATCTTGGTGAGCGAATGGGATGGGAAGCTTTGATTTTTTTTTTTTTTTTTTTCTGTGATAAATTTTGGCATTTGATTTTGGGTTTGATTGAGGCACTGGTAGGTTTCTAAATTGCTTTGAAATTGTAAATATATCAATAAAACATCGTGTTTAACTGATACCTATATATATAGCGGCGTTTCATTTTAATTGTGGAAAAATGCAGATTTAGGGGTTTTTAATTGGAGAATTTGAGATTTTTGAAAACCAGGATCCCTGCTAATCATTGCCTTCTATCCATGTGAGAGAAGCATTTGAAGAAGAAAAAAAGTGTAGGGTAGTTTCAGATTCTGCAGTTGCTTTGGGAGCCTCCCCATCAGGTTGTACAGTCTTAGAAATATTTCCTTGTCCTTAAATATGTTTTCATGGAGGTGTATACGACTCTGGCATACAACCTGAATACATGCAGAAACACTGAAAAGTGTTTGTGCTTTGGTCTGTAATAAGAAGTTGCTTGTAACTGTAGTGGTGCAGGGAGGAGGAGGTCAGAAACAGGGGTTATGCATGCTGCCTCCAACTGCAAGGAGTCCTGGGAATACTTCAGATTCTTTATGAACAAGGAATGGGTTTACAACCTGTTCTGTACCTGAGAGATAAGTAGTCATGTGACTTTCTTCAAAGTAGTTAACAATTTGGCCAGTGGTTGCAAAACAGTGACTTTCCTCTGCAGTTTAGTTGGAGTGTTGTTGTAACCATGTTCTTGGTCCTCGTACAATACATAGACCATCTGTCCCAACTATACAATTGGCCCAGTGAAAGATAGAGCAAAGGGGAGGTTTTACTTCTCTTGATCAGTAGATCTTTTCATAGTATAGCCATTCTATTTGCATATTTCCCACAGTGCTGATTCAGCTCCATTTAATGAAATATATATGCATTAGTAAGGCTCAAACTTCCTGCTCAGGCTGATCTGAAGTTGCGGGTTTTGTTTTGTTTTTCTATTGGTTGTATCATTTAAACTGTAGGAATTAAGTTAGTCTCGTATCTGAAGAAAAAAGTCATGTATCTTCAAAGATCATGTAGCGTTATCAAATGCAGACACTTTGCTGTTTGCTAATATTACTGTGAATGTATTCAGAAGTTGGCTGGCCATCCTGACTGTATACAAAATGGCTCTGTTCTGTCCTTTCAGAATCCACAAGGAGATTTTCAGACATACAAATAGGACTTAAAGTAGCT
This sequence comes from Alligator sinensis, assembly GCF_000455745.1. Lineage (NCBI taxonomy): Eukaryota > Metazoa > Chordata > Crocodylia > Alligatoridae > Alligator > Alligator sinensis. The sequence continues at coordinate 131,452 of NW_005843363.1, read as the reverse complement.
ACTTTCATTTTGTGCCTTTGAAAATCAACCCTTCCATATATGTATTACTTATAAATCTTTTCCTGTATATAATCTCTAGGGTAAGTATGGCTGACCAGTTATTTTGTTTTCTTCTTTTCTTTTTCAGAGCCCTCTCGATAGAGCCCAAGCAGCAAAGAACAAAGGCAACAAGTATTTTAAAGCAGGAAAATATGAGCAAGCCATTCAGTGCTACACAGAGGCTATCAGTTTATGTCCCCCTGAGAAAAACCTCGATCTCTCCACTTTCTACCAGAACAGAGCTGCTGCATATGAGCAACTGGTATGAAGCTTTAAAGTGTGTTTATGCTTGGAAAAGTCGCTGTGAAGACGGTGGATTTCTTCTATTGTCCTCCTTGGGTTTTAAGCTTATGTCAGAATGGTAACATCTGCCTTCTGATGGAGCAAAGCCCTCACCTGTGCACATCCTCAGCCTTCACTAGCTCCCATTCATCTCAAGATCACTTTAAAAATTATTTTTGATTGGCCTGCTTTGGTCTGTCCTGTGTCTTTCTCTTCCTAGTCCTGTTCTTTTAGTACTAGCATCCAGTTTCTTGTCCTCTGCAGTTTTCATACCAAATGGTCTCCTCATATACCTCTGCCTCTTAAATTCTTGCTCTCTCTGTTAGAATTTTCTTTGTAATGATTGGCTAACATTGAAGCCTTCTAGGGCCCCATCTACATGTTGCAGGACTTGTGCAATTACCTTGAGACCATCTATATGTGCAAAGTACCTATTGGGCCATAGATGGCTCCAGCCAGCTATAAATTTCCACCAGACCAGGAGGAAATGGTGGCTGAAGCTTCATCAAATGGCTAGTGGAAGTTTCCCAATCACAGGCCCTGGTTCTTATGGGGGACTACAATCACCCTGACATCTGCTGGGTGGGCAGTACAGCAGTGCACAGGAAATCCAGGAAGATTTTGGAGTGTAGGGGACAACTTTCTGGTGCAAGTGCTGAAGCAGCCAACTAGGGGCTGTGCTCATCTTGACCTGCTGCTCACAAACAGAGAAGAATTGGTGGGTAATTCAGTAGGAATGTAGTAGTGGATGGCCACAAGATATGATTGAGTTCAGGATCCTGAGGAAAGGAAGGATGGAGAGCAGCAGAGTAAGGACCATGGACTTGAGAAAAGCAAATATTAACTTGCTCAGGGAACTCATGGGAAGGATCCCCTGGGAAGCCAGTCTGAGGGAGAGAAGAATCCAGTAGAGCTGGCTGTACTTTCAAGCAGCCTTACTGAGAGTGCAGAAACAAACTGTCCCAATGCACAGGAAGACTAGCAAGTATGACAGACCAGCTTGGCTTAGCAGGGAACTTAGCAGTAAATTAAGTCACAAAAAGGAAACTTATAAGTAGTGAAAAATTGGGCAAAAAACTAGAGAGGCGTATAAGAGCATTGTTTGGGCATGCAGGCATGAAGTCAGAAAGGCCAAAGCACATTTGGAGTTGTAGCTAGTAAGGGATATGAAGGGTAACAAGAAAGGTTTCTACAAGTAAGTTAGTAGCAAAAGGAGGATCAAGTAAAGTATGGCTCCTTTACTGAATGGGGGAGGCAACCTTGTGACAGCGTGCAGAAAAGGCTGAAGTGCTCAGTGCCTCCTTCGCCTCTGTTTTCACAGGCAAGATCAGCTCCCAGACTACTGTACTGGGCAGCACAGTTTAGGGAGTAGGTGATCAGCCCTCAATGGTGAAAGAACAGGTTAGGGACTACTGAGATAGGCTGGATGTGTACAAGTTCGTGGGGCTGAATGGGATGCACCCGAGGGTGCTGAAGGTGTTGGCTGATGTGACTGCAGCTGGCTATCATCTTTGAAAACTCATGGCGATCAGGAGAAGTCCTGGATGATTGGAAAAGAGCAAATATAGTGCCCATATATAAGAAAGGGAAAAGGAGCATCCAGGGAACTACAGATCAGTCAGTCTTACCTCAGTCCCTGGAGAAATTATGAAGCAGGTCCTCAAAGAATCCATTTTTAAACTTGGAGGAGAAGAAGGTGATTAGGAACAGTCAACATGGATTCACCAAGGGCAAGTCATGCCTGACCAACCTGATTGCCTTCTATGATGAGGTGACTGGCTCTGTGGATGCAGGGAGACCAGTGGATGTGGGGTACCTTGATTTTAGCAAGGCTTTTGTTACGGTCTCCCACAACATTCTCGCAGGCAAGCTAAGGAAGTACAGGCTGGATGAATAGACTGTAAGGTGGCTAGAAAACTAGCTGGAGCATCAGGCTCAGAGGGTAGTAATCAATGGCTCAATGTCTAGTTGGCAGCTGGTATCAAGTGGAGTGCCCCAGGGGTTGGTCCTGGGGCCTGTTTTGTTCAATGTCTTCATCGGCGACCTGGAAGAGGTCATAGAGTGCACCCTAAGCAAGTTTGCAAATGACACCAAGCTGGTGGGGAGTAGTACATATGCTGGCGGGTAGGGCTAGGATTCAGAGGGACCTAGACAAATGGGAGGATTGGGCCAAAAGGAATCTCAAGAGGTTCAACAAGGACAAGTGTCGAGTCCTGCACTTGGGACGGAACAGTCCCATGCACCAGTACAGGCTGGGGGCTGACTGGCTGGGCAGCAGCTCTGCAGAAAAGGACCTGGGGGTGGGGTTACAGTGGACAATAAGCTGAATATGAGCTGGCAGTGTGCCCTTGTTGCGAATAAGGCTAATGGCATACTGGGCTGCATAAGTAGGAGTGTTGCCAGCAAGTCAAGCTTATTCCCCTCTATTCAGCACTGGTGAAGCTACATCTGGAGTACTGTGTTCAGTTTTGTCCCTCCCCCCCCTTACAGAAAGGATGTGGACAAATTAGAGAGTCCAGTGGAGCATAACAAAAATTGTGACAGGGCTGAGGCACATGAAAAGTTATGAGGAAAGATTGAGGGAACTGGGCTTATTTAGTCTAGTAGAGAAGAGGAGACTGAGGGGACTTAATAGCAGCCTTCAACTGCCTGAAGGGAGGTTTCAAAGAGGATGGAACTGGACTGTTCTCAGTGGTGGCAGAACAAGGAACAACAGTTTCAAATTGCAGCAAGGGAAGTTTAGGTTAGATATTAAAACTTTCTCACTAGGGGGGTAGTAAAACACTGGAACGGGTCACCCAGAGAGGTAGTGGAATCTTCATCCTTGGAGGTTTTTAAAACCCAGCTAGACAGAGCTTTGGCTGGGATGATCTAGTTAGGGATGGTCCTGCCTTTAGCAGGAGGTTGGAAGAGATGACCTCTTTAGGTCCCTAGTTTTCTATGATTCTATTTTCTATGAAAGTTAGACCTTGAAAATGTGTGCCAGCTTTATAGATGTTTTCTATCAAGCTTGTATTTGCACATGTAACAGGGTGTACCCTGCAGCTGATAGCCTCGTTAGATGACAGGGCTTCCAGCCTCTGGGGTGCACCATGCCCAGCATGAAACCTTCAGGCCAGGGGGTCACAATGGTCATGATCCCCAAGGCTCAGAGTGCATGAAGGCCCCAACTGTGCACGTGAGCCTGGAGGTTAAGAGTCTTTGCACCTGATAGGGCTATGTCCTGGTTGTGCATGGCCCTTGCAGCTGGGAGGCTGCTTATTGCTGATATAAGAGGAATAACAACAGTAACACTCACTGCAAAAAATGATGTTTCAAAAGAAAAGCTTACCAGAATACAAAGGAAGTGCGGCAATCCCTGCAGCCATAGAGCATGTGGTTTGAGATGGAGCTTCTGAGAAGCTGAGCTAGTGATGCAGATACAGTGAAGGTACTAGTTAGGAAAGTTAAAGGGTTTTGGCACTATCTTTTAAGAAGCTAGATGCTCATAATATACAGTAAAAGCTCTGTTATCCGGCATCTCCCAGAAATGGGGGGTGCCGGATAACAAAATGTGCCGGTTAATTGAGGGGTCCGAGCCACGGCTTCTCCTGCTGCATCTGGGGCATCCCACCGCCCCTCCTGCTTCATTACCACCCCTCCCATGGGCCTCACGGGACAGGGAGGTTGGCCTTGCACAGCCTATTATGCCACAGTGGGCACTTCCACTTCTGGTTTCACTATATCTTACAAGCCGGCATGCTGGTTAATTGAGCATGCCGGCTTGTAAGATGCCAGTTAACAGAACTTTTACTGTATTTAGATTTAAATTTAATGCTTAAATAATTAGATAGTTGTAATTAGATAGTTCCGTGGACTTTGCTCTTTAATTATGCTGTGGTTTTTGCCTCTTGGCCAATCAGCAGCAAGGGGCAGGACCTAGCCAGAGCCCCATAGCCAGTGAATGGCAAGGGGGCTCACTGCAAAAAGACCACAAAATCAGGTCCACACTCTGTGAGTGGCCTGCAAAAATCCCTTTGCCTTGCCGTGATTTAGGTAGGTTCCTACACGTTAGCTTTCATCGTGCCTTTACCTGCACATGTAGTGGGGACCTAGGATGCAGGTAAATGTTTAAGTGAACTTTACACGTAAGTTACTGATGGGCTTCTCCCTGTCAGCTCAGCTCATACAGTCTTTTTAGAAGTGAGCTAATTATTTTGCCTGGTTATATTCTTCAGAATTGCGATTGAAGGTCAGATTCCAGAACTGTCAGCCGTATACATCTGAGAGACTTAACTTTGCATTCTGAAATTGGGACTGAATGGCTAGAAACATCTTGAATTGAAAGCTGAGTAAATTTGGTGGGACAGTTGCAAGGGAGAAACAAATTCAGCTCTTTCTTTAACAAATATTAATAAAGGAATGCCAATAGATAAACACTTTATAGGCATAAATGACTGATTGAGATGAGGTTCCTCCTTTCTCATTATTTTAAAGTTCTCTTTTAATTTTGATTTTTCCAGGCGGAAATTGAAATCCCCATGTTTAATAGCATTGCCCATCACTATTCTATATTGTTGCATCCTTGTGAAGTAATTGGATATGTAGTTCTAAATGCTTTAAAAAAATAATCTAGCTATTTTTTATTTCGGCTTCCTCTTCTTTTCATCTATTCGTGTCTTCCAGTCCCCCATTCTCCTGTGTACAATTTCCAACCGTTCATTCTTTCCAGGAAACTCCTTTCCCATTTCTTTGCTTTTTTTACTACTGGCTCTCACTGATGGCCAGTAACTTTGTCCCTAATGAAAAACGGGTGCAGGTAGTTGGAAGCTAGGAGGAGGAACTAGCACTGGGAGAACTGCGGCTAAAAGTGGCTCGATGGGGTTCTGAATGGACAAAAACTAGTTATTAGTGTTTTTAGAGTGAATAATATACCTTAAATCTGGTTGTTCTTGCACCTGCAGCAAAAATGGAAAGAGGTGGCACAAGACTGCACAAAGGCTGTTGAACTTAATCCTAAATACGTGAAAGCACTCTTCAGACGTGCAAAGGCACATGAGAAACTAGACAACAAGAAGGAATGTTTAGAAGGTGAGTGCTTCTGTGTATGGGAGTAACAAGAGTATGATGAGATGGAAGCTTTGGGGATGATAAAACTCCTGGGTTTGGTCTTATTTTTAAATATAGTGGGGCAGAGCTACTTCATTAAAAGCTACCACGGGTAAATTTCTTTCTTCGGTCAAGTTATTCTAAACCCAAGTGCATCTCTGTCAGTGAACAATTGGTTCAGGTGTGAAGCAGTAGCACTGCTCAGAAATTGGCTCTTACTGCAACCATTTATTACATTCAGGCTTCAGTAAACCGTTTGCATGTCAGTGCAAGATATATTTTAGTTATCCGTTTAGCCCATTATTTAGCTGTAAGTCATTCTAGCATCATGCAGTAACAATTTTTTGCTTCTGTGCCCATTCTGGGGGAGCCAAATGGTCTTAAAACTGGGATGCTGTGGGAAATGAAAAGAACAGTTTGATTAAGGTAATTTAAACCTCTGGTCCTGTGTTTTAAATAGATACCAACTTCACATTTGTCTGAATTTTTTTTGTTTGGTTATTGCTTATAGCAGCTAAAATGACTAGACTGGATAAATTGGCTGTGGTGGGGGATGATATCTGATGTCAGCTTTGGGCATTTGACAGGACTTGATTTGTCATACCCAACATCAATGAGGGAAACATTGATTCAATCAAGAAAATGGGATTGCAGAGGGAGATTCCAGGGTTTGATTATTTAATTAATTGGTGTATTTCAAGTTGTCCCTAAATCATTTCTGCACTGTAATCCTGCTGTTGTATGATTATAAGAAAAATGAAATTCTCAATTATACTAATACTCATTTACCAGTGAGGAGAAGAACTTTGTGGTGGAAGTCTTCTTTGAAATCCTATAGGATTAAAGCAACTATAATACGAGGGGCTCATTGCGGTAATCAGACTAACACACTTTCAGAGATTATTCAGTTTCAAAAGAACAGAATTTAACTTCCACACTTAATGGAAATGCATTTCAGGCTAGTGGAGGGTCTTTTTGAGTGTTTTATCGGGTGCTTTTAAATATATTGTGAATGGGACAGAGTCTTGAGGCAGGGCAAAGGGTGAGAGATTAAACAGTGCATAGGGAAACCTCTTTAAACCTTGCATACAGATATTGAATAGTAAACAAAAAAAATCACCCTTCGAATGGGAGGACGTGGGGAAAAGATGCTGCAGAATGAGGTGATGTAACCGTTTGGGCGCCCTTCAGGTGTTAATCCCATTTAGCAGCAAGCCAGTGATTCTAATGTCAAAAACAACTCTTGGTGTTGAGGAAGCACTGAGCCTAGGTGGAATTGATACCACATGAACTAATACTAGTGAGGCAGAAGCAGGATGGCAAGGTTTCTTTAAACTTGGAGTCTTTCACAGGCACAGAGGGGGCAGTGCAGCTTGAGTTTGGAGCAGGTGGAGAACACTGAAAAATGGGACGGCTAGACTGGGTAGGAATTTAGAAAGGTTAAAAAAAAACAACAATTTGGGCCCAGTCCCAAAATTGAAATTCCCTTTTAGCATTTGTTTTCCTGATTCTAGTCACTGTTCCAGATTAGCTTCTAAGTGATGAGTGCCTTTTTTGGATCAGCAGTTGAAGAGGTCCTTTAGATGCAGGTTTTTTGCCTGTAGATAAGACCAAATGATTTCTACCTACTTTATCACAATGCTTTGGGAGAGAAGGAGGCCTTGCACACATGCCTGTTTAGAAGTGAACTGAAAAATTAAGCATGTCAAGTGAAGACTTTCACTCTATGAAGCAGGTGGTTGGGAGTCCTCAGTGTGACTTGTCACAGCAGTTGTTTTTGCTTAAAAGGCTATTTTAATCCTTATTAACCATCTTTTCTGTGTTTCCATAGATGTCACTGCAGTCTGTATTTTAGAAGGTTTCCAAAACCAGCAAAGCATGTTATTAGCTGATAAAGTTCTAAAACTCCTTGGAAAAGAAAAGGCTAAAGAGAAATATAAGGTAGGACTTGGAAGATGAGTGATGGCTCTCTTTCCACCTAAACCCATTTTGTACCCCAAAAGCACTGATAGTTGGTGTTCTGTGGTATTTTTTAATTTGGCTGCTTAACACGGTGAGTAGTTTATAATAACAGTTGAGATGATCGTTATTAGATTATGCTGCTGTTTTACTGATGCTATCTATGCTCTGCTGAGATCTGTAAGAAGCTTTTTTTAAAAGAAAGGTCAGATACAGCAATGGTTTTAAGGTGCTTTTTACACCTTACTGATTTGAGCGGTATGGTTTGGCTGTTTCATCTTAGACTTTAACACATTGACTTATACAATTCAGCCTAGTTTGTCTGCACAGGAGATGCCCTGCATCTGATGTGGAGTCATAATCAGGGCTTTAATGGAATTAAGACATGATGGGAACTATTTTAGGACTTTTCATGCAATGTTACCAGCAGTCACTTCATCTCAGTTTCTGTTCTGTCATGTGCTGTTAGATAGTGAGCTCTCAGTATGGTGCCTTCCAGGATAGGGAGGGCTTTCAGTGGAGAGAAGAGTGGTTGTGATCTGTTCTGTTCTGTGTGATTAGTCTTTAAAATATGGAAGAACACTGAGGTACTTACAAGTTTTGTTCTTGATTGATTAATTGATTTTTTTTTTTTTTTTAAATGAACAGTGAGAAGTTAAAAACTGAAATTGATCCTTACAGCAGACAGAAAGGAGGAGTGAAGGATCAGGGAATAATTTTTGTTTTAAAGAATGGGGAAGACAAATGTGTGAACTGCTGGAGGAAAAGGGGTGTGGTGGGAAGTCTGGCTTTATTAGTACACTGAACACTACCTGGGAAGGTCCAAGTTATGCTTTTCAGTCTGCTACAGAATACCAGCATGACTTTGGATTAGTGATTTTTCTCTTTGTCCTGTACCCATCTGTAAGCTAGGAGTGGTAGTAACAGCAGCTGAAGGAGGTGTGAGTATAAAAGCATTATTCTTCCGATATACTAGTTATTGCAACTGTTAGAATGGGAGGCAGGGAGAAGAGGCAAGGGAGTGTGAGAGATGTGTAGTGGGCCTAGGTAGAGAGACAGTTCACACAGGAGTGCAAAAAGACTATTTTGCATACAGGTTTGGATTGTGTAAGAATTTCCATAACTATGGGAAGGCAGGATAGTGCATAGATGAATAACCCTGGTTAGCATTAGTAGTCTTGGCTCAGACCTGATTTAATTTGACAGAATTAATTTAGAAACTAAGTAGGACTTGGGAAATGAAGAGGGCATTCACATTATTATGTTTTAGGTGTTACCCAGCTATGAACAAGATGCCATAAAGTACTTTGACTCCTGTAATGGTCTCCCTTCAGATCAAGGTGAGGTGAGCTATGCAAGAGCTGAGGATAGAGTGAGGAAGCTGTCTTGCAAGAGAATGTTCCTTAGATTTAATTTTCCTTGAAGTCACAAGTGATGGCTTATTTACTGGTTGAAGGTATGAAAGTAGACCAGGGGTGGGCAAAATGCAGCCTGGCCCGCCAGGCCATTCTGTCCGGCCTGCAGGGCCCGTAAAAAGTTTAGAAAATTAATATTTATCTGCCCCTGGCTGCCTGTCATGCGACCCTCAATGGCTTGCCAAAACTTGATAAGCGGCCCTCCGCCCAAAATAATTGCCCTCCCCTGATGTAGACACTGCTTGCGCGTGAGCCACAGCTCTTTGGTAGTGTGTGGACACACAAGAGGCAAGAGCTGCTTGATGGTCCCAAGCATTGTTATCAGCTGTGTGTATAGAACTATCACGACTGAGCTGTACCTTCCTCTTAGATGAAAATACTGCTTCAGTATGTCGCTCAAATGTGTGCTAGATCAAACATGAAAGGAAAGTCCACATAGTCTACCTTGGTCTTGATATCGGGCTTTATGTGAAAACACGATCACTGCCATCTGAAAGGACTGAAAATAGTTGAGAATACATCTTGTTTGTTAGCTGTATTGTTTCCATCCACTTTCTCATTTATAAATGTTCCATTTCTCCCTGTTGCAGAACCGGGAGCCTCTAATGCCCTCACCCCAGTTCATCAAATCTTACTTCAGCTCCTTCACAGATGATATAATTTCCCAGCCTCTGCATAAGGGTGAGAAATCCGATGAAGATAAGGACAAAGAGGGGGAGGCCTCGGATGTCAAAGAAAAGTAAGTATGCAGTGCACTCGGGAATTGTTAGTAATTGCTGCTGAAGCCTCTGTTACTCCCCCCTGTCTTAATGTAGGTGTGTGTAATATATGTTAGTATTATATTATATTGTCATGGAGCACAAAACTCTGCAATAGTAAATGCATTTACAAAATAGTATCAATATTAAAAAGGCAAATGAAATGGGATCTGATACTAGCTTCAAACCCTGAGTAACTTTCTGACTTCAGATGAAGTGGCAGGTCTGAGAATGTTACTGCATTAAGGAAGTATCAGTGATGGTGAAGTCCAGGGCTCAGTGGGAAGGGACACTGAATATCCATAGCACTTCAGGATGCGTTGGTGGAGGACATCGCTGGCCTAGTGCTTTCATGAACAGTGGAACACTGGTTTAGAAGGTGGATTTTGAGGCAGGGAACAATTTAAAATACCATTGGTGCAGGGGATGGAAGGAACGTGCTGTACAAATTCTGGTGCTAGCTTTGTATTGCAGCAGCAGAGGCTGAAAAAATGTATAGTTGTTTGTTTGTTTTTTAAGAAAAGATTAACCCAGATCTGACTATTGGAATGCTGCAATCTAAAAGGAAAGGTTACTCTTACCAAATCAAAGCAACATATTTTGATAATGCTGATTTGTCTCTGATACAGAATGTAGCTGGATCAAGGCTTCATCCTCTTTCTGAAAACTGTTGCAAAAACCTTCTCAAACAAGAGAGCAAGTTAGTTAAAGGACTTTTTATTTCACTCTGAAAATTGTTCAATTCTTGGATAGGCAATGGAGCATCCCCCGATGTTCAGAGTGGAATTCTTTTCCACCAAATCCTCTCCTTACAGTGTAAATATTGGGTTGCGTTTAGCCAAGAGTTTTAGTAAGAGTTGGAATATTGCAATGCACAGTGTCTAATAACCTCTGTCTTCTAATATTTCATTAGAACTTTCTCATTTTCTCTGCTGAAACCTGGAGTTGCAGGGTAGAAGTTACCCTGATGATTTCTGCCCTGATAGCAGAAGTCTTCAGCTGGAACTCTAGCCCCACTGCTGTTCTGAAGAATCATGCACATTGCTGGCAAAAAGTTGCCCTGCTGCCAGCTCAGTCATTTCTAAGGAATGTATCCTGAGGGCTGGAGGGAGATTCTCCCCACCCCTTGCCATCCCCAACAAACCTTGGGCATCTTGCATCTAAATTCTTCTCAGCTTACAGTGGCCCTGATCCAGAAACTTTATGTACATCTATAACCTGGAATAAGTGATAGCAAAGTGAAAGTTACTACCATATTTACTTGGAATTCCTCCAGTCAGCATGGGGGAGGGGAGGAAGCTCCTTGGCTTACATTTGCATACAAGAAACCTCATTAAGTATATTGTCTATCATTACACTGCTACCAGAAGCAGCATGTACTCAGTAATGGACACCAACTATGAAGTTGACTAAACGCAGCCAGCACTGAGCATGACTATAAAACACGTGGCCCATATTGGGCAAACGTACTGATTGAACCCTGCCACAATGATAAGTTAACGCAGCCCATCTTAATAAGACATATGGTAGTGACTGTTGTGCTCAGTCCTCCTCAGTGCCACCTCTTTTTCCAAGTCATGGTGAGCCACTACATTGCATACATTTCAACTTCCTCTTCATTCCTATAGTTGAGCTGTGCCTTTCTTTCCTCATTCCAGTAATTCCTGTTTCTTCACCAGCCTTAATTTTTGGCATATATGACGAAATTGGGCCCCAAACAGTTCACCCAGAATCCCTTGGTTGTCCCCTCTCTTAGCCTGTTGCGTATGATTAGTGTGGCCTTGCCCTCCATGAGGTAGAGCCAGACCAGGTCGCCCTGCGCCTCATCAGCATATACATTTTTGGAGGATCCCAGGACTTGTGACAAGAACATCCAGTTCCAGTCATGAGTGTGGGGGGGGCTAATTAGCACGATCTATTTTCCTTGCTGTAGCAGTGGGAGGAGGAGATTCAAGGCATATTTCCAATAATTTGATTCTATACCTGGAAAATTATAATAAATGTATACATTTTCCATATATAGAATCTAATTAATGGTGGGGGGTTATTTGAGTAAACATGGTATTATTTTCAGAATGTTTCAACAGGAGTTTGGATTTCCTTCACTTTTGCTTTCTTTTTCTTCTGTATATATTTACTGTTTTATGCTTCATTTGCAGCTCTGGATATTTAAAGGCAAAGCAATACATGGAAGAAGAAAACTATGATAAAATAATCAGCGAGAGCACGAAAGAAATTGAAGCAAAAGGCAAATATATGGCAGAAGCTTTGCTGCTGCGAGCTACTTTCTACCTGCTTATTGGCAATGCAAATGCTGCCAAACCTGATCTGGATCAGGTTATCAGTATGGAAGATGCTAATGTAAAGGTAAAATCCTCTTGCAGTGAGACTCACTTCCCCACCAAGTTCCTTGGCATTTTTATGGAAGACTTTTAGGTGTTGTCATTACTTCATTATTTCTGGGTTATATTTATTTTTCTGATGTATTTTAGAAAGCTAAGTAATTATTACCTTTGTAGTAAATACCCAGGGAGTGGAAGCTGTGAAATGAGCCTGTTATGTTGCCTCTTAATACCAGTATATTTCAGTTCCCTAATGCAGGTCTGAATGTTTCAGTGCCACAACTTCTTGGCATTTAATGCTACCTTTTAATTTATTTTGTAGACAATAGAAAACTTTAAAATACAGAAAAGTAACTGATGTACTTGTGAAATCACAAGAGCAAATGGTCTAAGGAGGAGAATGAGAAAGCGTCCTTAGAAATAGAAATTAGAGACTGGCAAATCCCTTATGTCATTTCCGCCCCATTTTAAAAGAAAATTATCTTTTGCAAAATTGGAGTCAGGGAGGACTTAACTGATTAGTTCAGCAATTAAAATTAAAATGATAGGATGCGGAATTGTCATTGGATCCGTCAGTTCTGAATAACCTAATCACCACATGAGGGAAGTTGTAAACAGTCGCTGTACACAGAACTGTTATAGTTTCATAGCTGTTAGGGTTGGAAGGGACCTATTAGATCATCAAGTCCAACCCCCTGCCCTGGGGAGAAAAGAGCGCCTGGGGTCAGACGACCCCATATAAAAATGACTGCCATTATAAAAAGGGCAGGTGTCTTTGGAAGACATGTCCTTTATTCTTTATTCCAAATGAAGCAAATTTATGTTCAGGAGCAACGGATTGACTTAGTATGAAATGACTTGGAGCTCTTTTCTGATGATGCATTAAAACTCCGTGCAAGATATATAAATGTACTTAGAAACAAATTTCTGTGTTTCATCTGAAGTGACTCAGATGAAATGTTTAATGTTATTGTAACCAAAATATCAAGACCCAAAAGTTTCAGGAACATCTGACGTTAAAATATTTGAATTCTCTTGTAGCTCCGTGCTAATGCCTTGATCAAACGTGGCAGTATGTACATGCAGCAGCAACAGCCTATGCTGTCCACCCAAGACTTCAACATGGCTGCTGACATTGATCCTCAGAATGCTGATGTTTACCATCACAGAGGACAGGTGAGGACCATATTATGCAGGGGGCAAATACTTCAAATGCTTTCTTTACATATTTAATAAGTTTGCACTAATAAATGAACAGATTGTTAGGCACATCTGATGCATCACGTGGGCAAAATCATGAACCCTAACACAAATAGTCTTAAAAACGGAAGGAAATAGTGGATATGTACATGGCAAAATACATTAAATGCATTTTATTAAATTCTGCAAGAAATTCAGAACTTCTGGAACTGGATGTGAATATGAGTTGTTGAAAGAATTCAGTGTTGCTTATTCAGCTTGTGTCAAGGGAACAACCAAATTCCATGTAGGAGGATGAAACTCCCATCCCAGCTGACTTGAGTTGGATAATGTAAAATAAACCAATCACATTTGAAGGGCGAGATTGTTACCTCTGCACTTATATAGATGTGTGGTGATTTAAAATATCCTTTGCTGTTCATTAAGATAAAAATAAAATGTGGACTTATTACACCAGGGGTGCCCAGTCCGCAGGCCAGATCTGACCCTCAGTACTATGTCATCTGGTCTGCCGGGCTTCCCATGTGTCTGGAAATTTGGCAGCAGGGGAACAGTGGGGAGCCCTGGGCCCTGCACACTGGATTGGTTGTTAGATCCCAGGGCACAGGGCTAGGCGGGGTGGCATTAAGCCCCAAGGCCCAGTCACGGTGGGGTGGGGGGGCAAGCACTGGGAGGAAGCAGTGCCACCAGGTATCCTGGTGGAAGGGACTGGTGCTCTAGCCCAGTCCCAATGCATGGGGTAGGAGGGGGCAGCACCAGGATCCAATCCGTGTGCATGGGGGCGGGGGGAGCTGGGCCTTAGGACATGATCCTGATGTGTGGGGCTCCATCCAGCCCCTCAGCTCCAGCCACTCATCAGGAGCCAAGAGGTTGAGCACAACTGAATTATACCATTGGCCCTCAGACAATTTATTGATAGCTAATACAATGAAGGTAACAGGCTTTGGAAAGGAAAGCACAGAACATGTGCAACTTGTGTGCATAGAAAATCTTGGCTAAATAATTAATGGAAGTAAGTTGGCCTATGTAAGGAACTTTAATGACCTGTGTTGGAAATAAGCCAAGAGGATTTCTGTGGTAGCAAGCTCCAGCAGCTGGAGCAAATGAAATCAAAATCAAATCTCTCTGTTTGGCAGTGAACGTAGCATATACCAGGGACTTCCATATTCAGCATTGAACATGCAGCTCTTAAAATAGGACATGAATCAGGTGGAGCTAGTTCAACATGTATGTACAGGTGAAGTGTGTAAAAACAGGCTGAATGTCTAATTGGGAGGTATATTCTTATTCTTCTTAGCTGAAAATCCTACTAGACCAAGTTGAAGAGGCTGTGGAAGATTTTGATGAATGCATTCGATTGCGACCTGATTCTGCCTTGGCACAAGCACAAAAATGTTTTGCATTGGTAGGTGGTGCTATGCGACTGCAGGATTTTTTAACGTTTACTGAACACTTCCAGATTTGTTGATGTTTTAGCTAAAGAGAATTGCAGTGTCATGCATCAGAACATCTTGTTATGTGCTGGTACTAAAGTCCGCATAGGAAACTTCCTTCAGCTTGGGTGTCTAATTTGTGCAAATTTTGCTCAATTTGGGCATGTGCCACTGTTATTTTATCATATCGAAACTGAAGAGAGGATCTAGGATTTTGAAAAGGGGGTGCAAGTTAGGGTCAGACCGTTGGTCTCTGGGCTGACAGGATACACAGGTGCCATTTCCTATATGCCTGGTTCAGGAAGAGAGGTGGGGCAGCCCAGCTCCAGCAAGATTGAGCCCTCGGGTCCTGTGGACAGCTGGAGTGAAGGAATTGAAAGGGAGCGCAACTAACTGCACACAACCGGACTTACAATTGCAAGGACTTCTTTATAAAGAAGTTTTGTTAATGTTCCACAACAGAAAAAAAATCATCTTGGTAATTGTGCTAAATGTCAGTTTTTCTATTATATGAACCAGAAGGAAAAAAAAGGCCATCTTCTAGGAGGGAAGAATAACTCTTCCAAGCAGGTTCTCCTTCCATAGAACAGGGAGCCTCTGCTGAGGAGAAGAGAGCAGAATCAAAAGCTCATGGAAGGGAGATGTTGCCAGTGACTACCCTGACTCCCTGTCCCCTCATGGTCCATGTTACCAGAGGGCTGGGAACATGCATCACTCCAGAAGGACCTGCCTGGCTAAAATGACACATGTGCCACTTTCTGTTAACTTGTTTATGGTGTTTTCGTTTCTTTTAGATCTTTCCCTGTCTCGGGGATCTGATTTTCTGTTCTAGCTGCTTATTTGGTCTTTCTTCATAAGTTCATATTTTGTGTTTAATAGTATCGCCAAGCCTATACAGGAAATAATCCTTTGCAAGTGCAAGCAGCCATGAAAGGTTTTGAAGATGTCATCAAAAAATTTCCCAGGTGTGCTGAAGGTTATGCACTCTATGCTCAGGTGTGTTTTTTTTTGGGTTTTTTTTTTTTTTTATCTCATCCCTATAAGTATAAAACAGAGCTAGCTTCTCAGGTAAAAATATCAAGCAGCTAGAATTTGGCCCATCTACATGGGTACATTTATGTATATTGTCTCCATTCTAAGAACATTTGATAGTAGTCTTGTATCAGTTCTGCAAATATACCTCTTGCTGCTTTACTGATTTTAAATGGGCCTTGCAAATATGGAACAAATAAGGTTAGAGAGCTCTTGTGGGGTTTGTGTATTTACATAAGAAAAATTACTGAGGGTATGCCATCTGAAGGAAAGGAATAGAACTAGAAACTTCAGAGTTGTGCACATGAGTTTTATATTGTCCCTTGTATCAAGCAAAATTAAAATCTCTCAGGTGTGCCTCTTGTTACATACGTGGTTGCCAATCTGTGCAGTTAAACTATCAGCACCATTTGTCCAAGTGTCCTGATGAAACGAAAACAAGTCATGGTAACTACTGCATGTATGTACCCAGGCCTGTGGTAAGAGTGCTTAGTCGGTGCCAGTACACCAGTACAGTTTCCAGTAATTTTGGTTTCACACGGGATGCATGCATTGTTTGTTGACTAGAAAAAAGTGTTTCTTCTTTTACAGGCACTAACAGACCAACAGCAGTTTGGGAAGGCTGATGAAATGTATGATAAATGCATTGACCTTGAGCCAGACAATGCTACTACATATGTTCATAAAGGGTATGTGTGGAGTCATTTTCTCTAGTACAGTTACAGGATGGGCAGGACTTTTTAA
Organism: Alligator sinensis; assembly: GCF_000455745.1. Taxonomy (NCBI): domain Eukaryota; kingdom Metazoa; phylum Chordata; order Crocodylia; family Alligatoridae; genus Alligator; species Alligator sinensis. The sequence goes on along the minus strand of NW_005843363.1, from coordinate 115,160 downwards.
GATCTGTTTTAGACTTTACTGCTTGCTTCCATATATTTACCTGTAAATAATTGAGTTGCAAAGCAATAGTCTTTCCTGTGAAAGTACATAAGTAATTTTAAAGTTAAAAATTAAAATTGTAATTTACTTGGTCAAATAAAATGTAAACCTTATTTTTTCAGTCAGATTTGATTGGAATGTGTTCCAAAGTGCTAATCTGCTCAAAATATATATATATATAAAAAATGTCAAGTGCTTTTGAAAAAAATAAATATGATGTATAAACTGCTCCATATTGGAGCTTTTTGATCTTAAGTTTTCACAATTATAAAAACAATCTGTAGTTGATGCTCCTAATGGAAGAAGTTATACATGTGAAAAGGAACTCACTTCTCTGTGGTCATTACTGCTGATACAGCCTCTTTCAAAGGCTTTTGGGAGTGATTTCATTTCACGTCAGCAGCGGAAATTACAGCCTACTTCATATTTAGAACGTAACCTAATTTGTCTGTGGAATCTTACTTCACTTATCCAGGTCAAGCGATCTTTGGGAAGCATAGCAGCATCCAAGTCTGGGTTTTGATCAGTTTTTCTTTTTTCAGTTTACTTCAACTTCAGTGGAAGCAGGATCTAGACAAGGGCTTGGAGCTCATAAGCAAGGCCATTGAAATCGATAACAAATGTGACTTTGCATATGAAACAATGGGAACGATTGAAGTGCAAAGGTAACATTTTAATCACTAGTGCACTGGTGATTATGGGGTCTAAAAAATTGGAATTACTCTTGGAACTATAGCAGTTCTACAGCTTGGAAACTTGTCTGCACTGGAAAGGAGAGCTCACCTGTGGGAAGCCAGGGCAGGGCTGTCTTCTCCCTTGGTCTGTGCAGAGTTTGGAGAAAACCTTCCTTTTTGCCTGGCACTTCCTCACCTCAGAGTTCCACAAACTCCCCTTGTTCCCAGGGTGTACACAAATGAGAAAGCAAGTTAACTGCGACGGTGTTCTTGTTCACCAAACACTTTTGTAATGGATGCCATTCAAATTTCATGCCTTGCATTTGGAGAATTGCTTTCCAGTCAACACGGTACAATGTTTATTAAGATTTTGATCTAAGCCCCTTGAGTGCATGTCTGGGATGAGTGAGTTACATACTAATTTATACAGCTGGTGTGCAGCTAGATTTGCTGAGAAGAGGCTTGTACCAGTTGGAGGGATAGTGGGATAGTGGTGACAAAGATCGCAGGTTTTAAAAGAGAACTTTTTTATGCCACTGTGTGATCTTAAAAATACTCACACTTAAACCTCTTAAAAGCAAACTGTTGTACTCAGTGAACTGTGTGTTTGTAAGAGACCTCTACACCTAAAACTAGTTGCTCATCCATTGTTAGACACTCCCTGTGTATCCATTAAACACAGTCCAGTAAGTAACACTCTGTAAGAGGAGAGTGCTTTACCAGGCCCAGACTCCAGATATTCTGCTCTAACTGCTGAGGTTTGTTTCCCTGGGCAGTACTGTAGTTTGCAAACTTAAATGGCAAAGATGAAAGAACAGCCTGCTAGTGTAAATATTTTGCAGTGTTCTGATTATGACCACATCCTCTTTCCATACCTGGGCACCAGCAGAGCATACAATTGAATCTCTGCAGAGGATAACTTACAGTTTAGTTCAGAACAATAAGTATAACTGAGCTGCCCTCTTGCCTCGGAGCCTATTTGACTGCAAGATCAGCCTGTTGGCTTTTATGGGGCAAGAGTACATTTCATCAAGAGGAGAGGTTGGAAACTTCTTCAGACACTCATGCAAGATCTGTCATCTTTTGTGGCATTTCATAGAGGACGCTATATCTATATTGCTGGCCATTTGCATTCAGGGGAAAGCTGTCCTCCAGCTGTCATAGCTGAGTAATGATGAGGCTAGTTAAATCCCTGCTGCCTCACATCAATCATGGAGAGCTCAGCTCGTGTTTAGAAGTTCGCAGACATGTGAGACAGGTGGTTCCCTGTGCATGTTAAACTGTGTTGTCTTTAGTTCTCCCAGTTGTTGCTGCACTCCAGCAGTGGGGGTTGGTCTCATATTTGTAAGTGCTGTGGGAATACAAGATGCAGCCCTAGTGTCTTAATTTGATTGTACTTGGCTTCATTTCAGAGGCAATCTAGATAAAGCCATTGAAATGTTCAACAAAGCTATCAACCTGGCCAAATCTGAAATGGAAATGGCCCACCTCTACTCGCTCTGTGATGCTGCCTATGCCCAGACAGAAGTCGCAAAGAAATACGGATTGAAACCGCCAACGTTGTAAAGAAACAAGAGGAGGAAACAACCTTTTTAAGTAAAGTTGCCCAGTTCAACCTAGCCCCAAAGACACTGTTGCAAACCATGATGAATGGTGGAACTTAGATTTTTCCTTTTCGTGATGTTGTCATTTGTTACCTCTGTTAAATGTTTAGGTGTTGTGGGAGTGGCTGTCCCAGGAAGAACGCCATATTGCCGCTTGTTCCCTCTGCAGCCAAAACCATAAAGCCTCTCAAGGGAAATCAAGCTGCAGGGGAACAAACAAAAAGTTACTTTGGCCATGCAAATAAAAACATTATGTTGGTTCCTTCTGGGTGGTGATATTGTGGGCGATTTTTGCTTTATCGAGATACAATTTTACAGCATGTTTTTCTGTTGATTTTAAACTTAATACTAGCCAGTGCTGTAAAATAGGTTTCTTTTTATACACAATCCCTAAGGGTTGGTTTTAGTTTTGCAAAAGAAAAAAACCCTTAAGTCTGTTTACTAGTAGGGTTTTTCTAAAAAAGTCAATAGATGTGAAGAGAAACCCTGTAAATATATCCAAGCATGCAGTCTTCCCTTGAAACCCTTACTGCCCTCTGCATACTGTTTAGAAATAGTCCTGTGGCAGCTATTAACAGACTTTGATCACCCGTACCCTCTCCCCAAAAGTGCTATCATACTGTTTGTGAGAGCTCTTTTAAAAAAAAAAAAAAAAAAAAAAAAGCTTTCCAAGTCAACACTACTGCACCATAGGTATTACTGAAAGGCAAGGCCATTGCTCTCTGTTGTTCTTCTGTCTTTAAAACCATTGGGAACTGTTAAAAGTCTGAGTGGTTCAAAGAAACTTTCAGGAGACTGAAGTCTCCCTGAGGCTTTAACTGCCAAGGTTGGGGTTGTGTGTGTTTGACCTCAACTGTTGAAATTTGTTGCATTTAATTGCTGTAGCAGGTATGGAAAAAACTTTAAACTGGGGTTTTTCTAACTCCAGCCAGTGTGTTCTTGTTCTGCTTCCTCCAAATTGTCCTTTGCAGGTGAGCTGAGATAAGGAGCAAAGCCCAGTAACGGATATGGGATCTTAACTGATGTTCTTGATTTGCAGAACTGTCTTTGCTAAAACTACAGATACTGTCTAATGTGATGTTCAACTACCAGCATGTTCCTTATCGGTGACTTGCTCAACACTAAGCCTTTCTGTGATGGAATTTTACAGAGAGCTTTTTCTGCTATTTTGGTGTAACCTGTTACTCTTTGCTTCTAGAATCATTCTGTGACTGCCTTCCCCTGGCTTTGTGGGATTGTGAGGAGCTCCTGACGTCCTGCAAAGGCTTAATTTGTGTCCATTTAGATTTCCTGCTTGTATTCTGGGCCTTCTCTCCACTCCAAATTATGGAAATTATGTGTTGATTTGCTAATCTATTACATCCCTTACAGAAGTGAACTCGGTAAGTGTGAGACTTTGGCACACGAGTTCTAATGCCTAACAGTGGCAAGTTGTATTTTTAACTTGGCCTCATTGGCCAGGGATGCAGGGACAGACAGTGGACAGACAGTGGCTTAAACTTTCCATTTTATGCCCAGCTCAGGAAGTCCTAAACTCCTGAAGCAGCAATGTTGTGTGGAGTGGAAGATGTTTAAGACACAGTCTCTCTCAGAGGACGCTGCAGTTATTGAGTGCTGGGCCTGCCGTGGAGCTTGCAATTGCTGCCTCTCTTACTTGAGAACGACCGTATGTCAAATTCACAGAAATTACTCAAAACTTTGACTGTAATATGTCCTGTTCCCCAAAAGGGTTTTTATTCGCATGGCCTTATTGATGCCATTGTTGTTTCTCCTCTTCTTTCCCCCAAAGATTAAGGAAACAAAACAAGCATGTGCTGTCTAATCCTAGCATTCCAAATCATCACGGACTATTGCCTGTTCTTGAAATAGTTTGAAACTGCACTGAAAGATGCATTTGTCTGTAATTTTTTTGTAAATGACATCACCTGTAAAGTCAACAAATAAATATTACATTCAAGTGTCTCTCTCTCAACATATGTAAGATGAAGTGTTGGCAGAAGATTGCAAATGGCATCAGTGGAAGTGGCATAGACCTCCAGTTGTGTGTGGACATTAGAGGCCACTGTGAATCTAGAAGCTGATTATGAATACTTGAGTAGCCACTGCTCCTTTTCTACCTTCTCCTGCTTAATCTTCCAAATGCTGACAAGGTGCAAGCTTAGAGTGAACAGCCGAACACTGAGTGAGGTGGTGTGAGAAAGCAGTAGAGCAGCGTGTAGAAGAGGAATTGGAGCAGCTGGCTGTCACTCCCTGGCAGAGTAGATGTTAGTTTGCTGCAGGAAAGAGCCTAGCTCCTAAGAATTGTCTTCATGCCAGGAGTGCTGCATAAGAACTCACAAACACCCCTGTTCAATAATGAGAGTGTGAGAAACGCAAGGAGTTAACATTATTGCTGCTATTTAAAAAATCAACAAAACAAAAAAACCCTAGTGAAAGAATGTAGAGCTAGTACAACAGACTAGCCTTAGGCCTGATGCTGTGAGAAGCAGATCCCTCACTAACCAACCATATACCTTCATCCTATGAAGAAAACCCTGCAGCTCGTGTTCCCAGTCAGCTGCTTACAGCGTGCCAACAGTTTGCAAGGTGCACAAATGGTAATTTGAAGTTATGACTTCAGTCAGCAGGATCTGAACCCAGACTTCCAAAGGTGAACGAGTGCAGCAGGTACTAGCCTTCAAAACTATGGTGTAACCGGTCAGCAGTTGGTCTGGATTCTACACTGGGGAGTGCTGGGAACAGTTGAACCAGTAAACAGCTCAGACTAGGCCTCCCAGCAGTGCTGATACCAATGTTCCTGCCCCCTGTCCAACTGCAGTACCTGCCATCTTGCTTTGCTATTCCTAGAGAATGTATTCATATGGGTTGTGCTTTGGGAAATATTTATGTTCTGTTGTTGATAGATTTTCTATATTTATAGAATGCTGGTGCATATGGAAAGAGCAATTACTTAAAGTGCCTGCCTTCTGTCAACACGGTAGTGACTGCTTTAACTACTAAGGAGCCTAGGGATGATGTCTAATTTGACAAACACAAAACCCTCTTGGCCTCCCTTGGAGGTGAGTTCAAGCTATAGCAAGACCTGATGTAACGAGGTATTTGGGGTGGATTTGAGTCATTTAATCAACTTTGCCCATTTGGGACTTATGTCGAGGTGGAATCACATCTCTCCGTTTGACACTCCAGGACTAAACAGCCTTTTACTCAAAGCAAACTTTCTTCTCAGCTTATCCCTCATTGTAAATGCTGTTTTATTATTTTAAAAACCAACATTTGGACTGTTCATCAGCATCCCACATTTTTATTTTATTTTTATTTTTTTTAATCCTCCAAAGGCAAGTACATTCTGGTTAAAACTTTGTTGCATATAAAACTATTCTGGGGAAAAATATTAGTTGGACATGTTTTTTAGAAAACTGAACCTAATATAAAACTACTGTATTTTATAATTGGGTCTAGCTAGGGTTGACTTAATGCTAACTGTTGGCTGCAAAAGGCGCCAATCTACTGAAGCTACTGTGGCTGGCCGTGAGCCTTCTTGGAAATTTATTAAAGACATAAACAGTTGATTGTTGATTTTTTTTTTTCCAACTAATAAATTTTCATTTCATCTCTCAGTCTGCGTTTTGTTTCTTACCTCCTTTTATATGCATCTTTAAGGAGAGCACAAGACGCCAAACTTGACCTCTGTTGAAAGGTGTGATGAGGGGAACCATTACCTGGGAAGAGGTCGGGACTGTAAACAGTTGGCTTTAATTTGAAGTTAATCTTCCCAGCAGCAGGGGGAGGCTGACATGGACAACCCAGACCCAAGAAGGCTGATGGGGTGGCAGCAGACCAACACCTGAGGAAAAGGGTCTCCCTAGGAGACTTTGGAGTAGCTGGAGAAGTAGGTGACTATGGAAAGAGAAGCCAAAGATGGAACTTCAGTTGCAGATAATAATGATTGTGGCTTCTTTCCTCTGCTCCCTTTGGTGACTCAGGTTATTGAAACCTTTCTAGCTAAGTGACAGAGGGCTTGGTACTGTGTATATCTTAGTATGAGGCTTCTCTAAAGGGGCTGGGACCCTGCTTTCTGCCTTTACTTTTTTCAGGGTTGAAAGGGTTATGTGCTGCTCCAGAGCAGAAAAGCCAAACTTAATTTTTGTTTATTTTATTTATTTAATATCTTGGCCATGGTATGAATTTGGGATTCTTGATGCAGTTGATGGGGCCTCCTCTGCCAGGGATGTTTCTCTTGTCTCCATTAAGGACTACCTGCTCAGTGTGTTCCAACTGCTAAGCAGCACTGTTTTTTCCTTTTGGAAAGCAGACTTTGCCCAAAGGCTGGCATTTTCCTGAGGTTTCTCAGCAGAAAATACTTTTACAATCCTCCTTCTTTCCCCCTCTTCACTTCAAGCCAGCAGGAGACAGGATTAAATTAATTTTTTACACAAAAAATTGATGAAGGTATTGGCTTGAAGGTAGAAATCAATGGAAGTCTATATGCTAGGTCAGGCCTACTAGGCCTTGTGTGAAAAAAGTCTTCCACCACTTCACTTGCACCATCTGCTGCTAAAACCCAGAACTGCACCCAAAGGAAACATTCAGTTTCACAACTTGTTCACAAAAAACTTGTGCTGTTTTTCTGACACAATGAGTCAACACCTGCCCCTACCCTGTGAGGATGACAACAGAATTATGCCCACATGCTTTAGTAGCATGCAGCAGAATTTGGTCTTTGGTGTTTCATACTTTCACACTTCTATGTCTGCAATTCAAGTGTTTCAAGGAGGACACCAGCATCATAATTAGAAATTACACAGATCTGCCTGTATGCCAGGAGGTGAGCAAGCGAGAAGTTTACAGTAAGTGAAAAGAAGTAATTTCATTCCAGAAAATAAGTGACAAACTGATGTGCGGTTTCTAACACACAAGGTGTGGTTACTTAAAGTTGCTGTTAGAATTTTAAAAATTCCCTGGAGGCAAGGGCCTACATTTTCCAGAGAACTCACTCACCAAAGCAACATCTGCTTATGTCGTTATACCAAGTTATTCCCTGTTCTGAAGAATGCTGTTGCAGGTATTCCATTTAATCTCGCATGGATTTTATTTTATTTTTTTTTAGTGCTGCTAATTCTTGTCCTCAGCAAATGTGTAACACCCTCCCCATGAGACTAAAGGAGCTCTGTATAGGGAGAGGTGACAAGTGGAACTCTTTGCTTGCAGGGTCCAGTAACTCTTGGTGTGGGTTTTCCATTCCAAAGGTGCTTCAGCGGATAAAAAGGTGGCAAAAAATAAGGGCTCAGAGCACCTTCCCCTTAAGACATCAGAGTTCAATTGCTGCCTCTCCCTATGGTCCTCTACCACCGAAGTGACTGCTGACCACCAAGTTACAGCACAGAGCACCCTTACCACCTTTGGACCAGACAGCTTGGTGTGGGTACTGTGTTAGCTTTGCAGGGAAAACCTGAAGCAAATGCAAATGGCCTTCCCATGCATGGCAGGAGCACCCAACAATTCAGGTTTGCAGATCCTGAGGAACATTACTGTGAACAGCAGGGAGGCATGCTGGTCTCTGAAAGGGCCAGCTTAAGCCACCTTTCCTCAGCATTTTGGGTCAGCCCTCATATATTGGCAATTCAAGGCATTATCTCTATGGTGAGCTTCAGTGCCCAATTTGGGGCTGTTGGTTCCCTGAGCCAGCATAGCACCTGTGAACGGGGAATCCTAGGGCATTTTTACATGTGCTCCTGATGCAGCGGAGCCAGGGCAGAGCTGTGATCCACTGCCTGCAGGCCCCTGCCCAGGGCATGGGGGCACCAGATCGCAGCTCTAGCCCAGCTCTGGACCATGCTGTCACTACTGTAAGAACCAAGCCCTGGAGCAGCTCCACACCCTGCTATCCGTGGAAACCCTGGCCCTGTGCTGTCACCACGCCACTGTTCCTGGTGTCTCCAGGGAAATTGGCCACAGAAACACAGGCAGGGGCTGCTAGGAAATGGAGTCTGCCACGGGCCTGATCTAGCCCTGGCCTACACCCTTTTATGGCTCACACCCTTGATCTTCAATAAGCTGAAACCCTCAGGGCACTTCCAGACCGACAGGCAAAGGTCATGGTAACATTCCTACCCTCAGTTAATTGAATGTTCACAAGCAGCAGGCAAAACTTATTGCTGATGTCAGCGTAAGTTAACTTGCTGCTTGGCATGGTGCTGCGAAATAGCTGAAGTAGGGAAGGAGATAGAAGAGCCAGCGCAGAAGCCATCCGCATTCAAGCTTACTTTGTGTAATTATAACATTTGAGTACGAGTTCCTCATAGCTGTGTGTGAAAATTACTGATTTTCTGGCTTGTTTATGAAGATTAAGGCAAAGGACAAGAGCTCGTTGCAAAAGAAGCTGGGTAAATAGATCCACAGGCTAAACGTCTCACTATTTCTTTGTCTCAACATAGTAGAGGTCTGAGCGTTTTTGGGCAAGAATGGGGATTTGCTGGCGGATTTCTGCAAGCTTCTTCAAGTCTGTGAAAGATTAAGCAGGTGTTAGACATACAGAACCCATGGTACTTGGGAAACCTAAAGTCTGGGGAAGGCCATTTTACAGCAGGGGAGGAACAATGGTTCTGATCTGTCAAGCTTGACTACACCTTTGTATACTTGCATTGTGCGAACAAAGCTTATGCAGGAGAGGAACAGAAAAATCTGGGCTTGTTCATTTCTGCAGCTCACCAACACTGCCCTCACAAGTGGCACTTTGCTGGGAGTCTAGACAGAGAAGCAAAGGGCTGAACCAAGCCTGAGCTTCCCCTTAACCCTGCCTGGTCAGCAAGGGCCTTGCATGGCTCCTTGCATAAATATCCAGAAACTTTCAGTCACCAGGCTGTCACCTCACACTCTGGAAAAGACCATACTCCCCCAAGTGCCTGTAGATAGATGAGTGTAAGTGCGAAAGTTACAAAGGGTGCTGGCCTTTCTAACCTCTGACTGCTTTCTCTTTTTTTGGTGGTAAAGGAGGAAGAAATGCTACAGCCTTACCTATATCTGTGTATATAACTGTTTCCTCAGTGCCAGCTTTGGCTATAACTTCCCCCCTACAAAAAGAAGCATACGTTATAACTTATGGAAAGACAATGCCCAGAAAGAACTCTGTTGTGCCAGGCTTAACCACCCTCAGGGTTGACAAGCGTTTCCATGGTACTTGCTAACCTAAAATTTCCCTTGTTGCAACTTAAGACTTACTCCTTATCCTGTCTCCTGTGGACATCGAGAATGCCCAAGCACTGGCCTCTTTATAACCATCCTTACTTTGTACAGAAAAAAATACCTAATGAACAGGTGTAGATTGACCTGTTCCTTCCATAGATCCGTTTAGTTGCCTGACTTATCCCCTAGTCTAGCAGGAACAATAAACTGCATGTGCCAAGGCCTGTCCATTTTCCAAGTCTTTACCCCCATCTTGGATTCTACTGATTTGTTTATTGCAAATAGCAGCTGTACTCACAGTGGCATATTTTAGTCAGGATGATTTATTAAATAGTCTTGATCCTAGACTGTTTTTCACTATCTTCTGCCTCTAGCCACAGGCATTAATTTTTGCCACCTTCTAATGTAAAAATGGTGGAGTCACCGGCAGATAGATTAAAAACAGGTTTCAATTTGACACGAGAACTAAAAGTTGTCTAGTTGACAAGTAACATGAATTGAGTTAATTATTGGAAGACAAAAAGTAATTATTACCTAGAAAGTCTGTTGTTTGCATATTTTTCCTCATTTATTTGAAGCTACTTAGGCTTATAGGAGAATATTACTTCTATTTAAGTCAGAATATCTTTCATATCTGTCTTATATCCTACAAATTCTTGCTCTGTCATTCTTACTCTTTGATTATGACAAGGTCAAAGTATTGTTGATTTCTCAGGAGGCTCTACTGGAGAATCCCAAAGATGTCTCTGTTTTGGGATGAACCCTGTACCCAGCACCTAGTTTGATGTACAACTGTGTGACAGAAATGACACAACAAGTGAGTGTCATGTAAATAGCTTCCTTTTGTGGGATTTAATAAGCTAAGCAACTTGAATATATTGTTTTATCCTTACAAAGTTGTCTTTGTGTGTTAAAAGTATGCAGCATAACCATTCCGTAATGTTTTACTGGGCCTTTGCCTTCACTGTTGACTGGATTAAATAAAATTTAAGTGGAGTTCCTTAAAAAGCAGATGTAAAGTTTTATCCAATGAACTTTTAAGATTTTTATCTAAGTGCCACCTTGAGTTCCACTGATATTCAGAGGAGAACTCTACAGCTAAGTACAGACAGTCAAAAAGCCTGAGACTCAGTTTTCTCAGGTTAATCTAAACTGCATAGATTGAACTGATAAGCAAGTGAACAGGCATTCTTTTGTAGGCACGTGGCTGTATTTCCAGAATCAGTGGCCTACACCAGAAGCCAGGGGGGCACTAGAGCATGCCTCCCTACTTGGCTGGAGCAGAAAGCTTGGGTCAAGGCTAGCCTGCCCACCCTGTAAGGGGAGGCAGGGGAGAGCTTTCTGGCAGAGATGCAAAGCATCCTGGGATGCTGGGGGGACTGAGTTACCTTGAATCTGGAGGGGTTCTGGGACAGAAGTTCAATAAACCAATTTAACCTAAGTCAGTTAAGTCTGACACTACATCCATCCAGGTTTATCTTAAAGTTTTGGCCATTTTGAAAGCAGTTTATGTGCACTGAGCTTCTGTTGTTACAGATTTGAATCACTTTCTGATCACTGATACCTTTTTACATGTAATTTCTCTCCCTAGCCTAAAAGTATCTGATCCAGGTATTGACTATGGGCCCAAATCAGCTTTCTTTGGTCCCAGGGTCTGCAGCAATATTACGGACAGGTTTGCTTCCCTCCATCAATTTTTTCTACAGAGGAGTCTTTTTTTTTTTTTTTTTTCCTTTGCTTCATGTTTACTGTCAGGTGAATTACACATTTCCTTTGTCAAGACGGGGAGGGGGGATGACCATAGGCTCCAAAGTAGTAAAGCGCATTTCCTATCCCCGCTCGAATGTCATGATCATTCTGCAAGACACTAGATTAAGGAACTTGTAATTGGATGTTTCCCTGAATAGGTACTGTCAATTGACGTTCAGCTTTTTGCCTGAAGGGTTAATCATTCCAGGTGCTACATCTACTCCTGAATCTCAGCCATTTTTTTTTCTCATTTCTCACACAAGGTTTTCAGTTCCTCTATTCCTTTCTTTTGGTTGAAAAACCACACAACCCACAAGGGAAACCAGGAAAACTGATAGAGCTTCCCAATAGTCACTGAATGGAAAAACAGATTAGGGGAAAATACAGGAAACCCTCACTATTTGTGAACTCAGGATTCGTGGATTCAAATATTTGCGGTGCACCGCACCAACGGCACAGCTGCACTCAGGGTGGGTCAAGGCAGCGCACCGAACTCCTGGCTCTGGCGCTGCGTGGGGCAGGGGAGGACAGAGCCAGGAGGTGGGCAGAGAGCGAGTGCCGGGGAGAGAGGTGACAGTGGCATCTTCTGCCCTGGAGGCAGCCACGGCAGTGCTCAGAGTGTGCGCGGCACAGCGGGGGGAAGGGGTCGGTCCCTAGGCGCCGCGGGGGGGAGCAGGAGGTGGCTGTGGGGTCTCACGGGGAGCTCCATCAGTATTCGTGGATTTCACTATTTGTGGGGATCTCTGGAATGTATCTCCTGTGAATGGCAAGGGTCTCCTGTAGACATATCTTTACTATTAGCTAAAGGAATCTTAGGTGATTATATTTCATCCTCAAATTAACATTTTTAGACAGAACCTGCCTGAGTTCTGTAAAGTCTTGTTACCACCATGCACTCACCATGGATTTACAACAGTGCTGTGTCCCCAGGCAACGTAAGATGCTTTTTCATCCCTAGCAGGAGATGCAGTTACCACATAGACTTGGTTATCGACAGCTCTGCATTCAAAGAATGACAAGGACAAGTTACTGCCTGCAATTTCCTACACCAGAAATGAACTGCATTAAAGCAAAATATGAAGCAGAAAAAGCTATTCCAGAGAGGTAATCTGTATATTCCATTTCACTGCTCAGTATTGTAAGGGACACTAAACAGTCAAAACCATCAATCTCTATACCAAGTGGCACAGAAATGGCCACTAAATACTAAAAAGTATTTAGGTGTTCATTAAAATCAACTTAAGCATGGGCTTTAAGTGAGGACCCACTGAAGTCCCAAACACTTCAAGGATCTCAAAGCAAGCAAACCGGATCAGGAGCCTTTAGGGCTCTAGTCCTATCCAACGCTGCCTCACAGTCTAACTGTGGAAATAGCTGCTTATGGTCCAAACAGCTTTTAAAACCAAACCAAGTCTCACTCTCCATACATGCCATGCCTGCAAGTACAGTGCAGGGAGAGCTAAATATGAAAAGTGCTTTCTAAATTCTAAGAATCCCTCAGCACAGTTGAAGCATCTGGGTTTTTTTCCCCCCGTTAGTGAATGGAGCCCTGTTTTTGGTGCTCTGTGGAAGGCTTCAGGATTGATAAGTAACCTCTGATGGGAGCAGTTAGGACACAATTAATTCATATGGCCTCAGAGTCCAATAAGTTATTAAACAACAGTTAAACAGAAGTGAATCAGTTCAAGTTAAAAAAAAAAAAAATCACCTACGGAGAGGTTTGCTTATTTAGTTCTTACCTTCCTCTTTGCAGTAGCTCCCAGTGAGCTGGTCCCGTTGTCAGGTTAAAAGCTCCAGGATACACTAACAGCTGGCAACCTTTAAGGAAAAATGCATGTTTTATAAGATGACCCCATTGCTTTCATGTGGAAGCAGGGATACCTTAACCAAGAGTGCCAGGGCACTTGAAATGTGTGGTTATTCAGGGTGATTGTACCTCTTCTTGACTTGCATGGCTTCAAGAGTCAGCCAGCAAAAACCACTTGAACATGGGGACTGACACAAAACTGGTGCATGGGCTTAGATGTTAGACCCCAGGCAGTCATGCAATAATTGTGGGCTGGGACACTCAATCAATGATATTCCATGCTAGGTTCATTGGTGGAAAGCAAGGACTGGCCTGTGCTTAACAAAATTTGTAGAAGAGAGTTAAGACATTTCTCTGCCTTTTAATGAATTTATGTCAGGACTTCAGGATCCATAACTGGTTAAAATATACAGAATTTTGATCTGACTGATAAATAACCATCTATAGGAAGAGAAGTCCAGGATCGATGTTCATGCTTTAGCTTACCTGTACAGGTACATGCATCCGTTTCTAACATGGGGGACGTGTATGTAGGACCAGCATACATTAGTGTCTCAAGAGGAGGAACTACTCCTTTAACCACCCAGGCTGACGCGACGTTTTGGACCAGAAGCTCATGCACTCTGCTCCTGATGCCCACATGTATGCAACTGCAGACTGATCAGTAGGCAGCACCTCTTCTGAAGCAGCCTTTTCTGAATGGTTGATACTTCAAGTACAGGCAAGTCCCAGTTGTACATAGTCTAGATATAGCAATACATCCTCACCTCTCTGAGAGTAGATCTGAGCAAGCTCAGCAAACCGGATGTCATAGCAGATTCCCAGTCCCACTTTGCAGTATGCTGTACTCAAAACAAAAGACACCAGTCAGTGGCCACTGTCATGCAGAACATAGGAAGGCTTCTTTAGCAATCCTGGAAGCTCTGCTACAATGCCTTGCACCAGAAGAAACAAGAATTGACTTTAAACATACATTTCCATGATTCTATATTTTCTTACTTGTAATCCCTGTAACTGCAGTACATTTCAGAAGCACTGCCCAAGAAAGAATACCAATCTGAGATTTTTCTTTTTTTAAGATCCAAATGTTGCCAGAGTGTTAGGGGAAAGAAGGAAGCCCTTGTCAGTTCTGCCTTATCAAACAGCTATATCTGCAAAAACTTGTCATGTTATGTACTTGTTTGGCTTAATACAAATCTCCTCAATAA
>NW_005843363.1:66454-100887 GCF_000455745.1 Alligator sinensis | reverse complement strand
AGGAAAATCTGGGTTTTCTGTTTCCCATGGACAAAAAGGAAAAAAACACATAATTTTCCTTTTAACAGAGATTTCTGCACTTTTGCAAAGAGCTCTCTGCAGACTGCCTGAGTTCCAGCCTGCAAGGGGCTGGGGGAGTGTGAGAAAAGCAGTCAGGCAAGGGGCACCATGTACATATACAACAGGGGCAGGCAATTATTTTGGGTGGAGGGCTGCTTACCGAGTTTTGGCAAGCCATCACGGGTCACATGAATGGCAGCCCGGGCAGATAAATATTAATTTTCTAAATTTTTTAGGGGCCCCATGGGCCGGATAGAATGGCCTGGCTGGTCACATCCAGCCTGTGGGCCACATCCAGTGAGGAGCAGGACAGGGCTGTGGGCAAGTCATTTGCGGGGGGGGTGGCACTGGCAGGGCTGTGGCTTGCGAGTGAGGAGCCTGGATCTGCATTCTGTGAGCTAATGGGGCAGGGGGAGCTCTCATGTTATATATCAATAAAACAGTGTTTAGTTGATACATATATATCTCAAATCCCTCTGTTTCATTTTAATTGCAGATTTGGGGGTTTTAATCAGAGACTTTGCAATTTTTATAAAAGATTTTGAGGGGTTTTTTTGTTGTTTTTTTTACCAGAGAAAACCAGGATCCTGGCTGATCAGTTTATCAGTGAAAACAGAGGGGAAATAAAACTTTCTACACTCTACTGTGCTGTAGTAACACTTAGAACAATTCAAAACAGAGGGCCACAGTCCAGTACTTGAGAATCTAAGGAAAGCTCAGTCCATGAGGTCAAGTAATTTTGCTCCACTCTAGTAAGTTGCCCATTTTAACATAAGATGCATTGGGAGACGACACGTGGAGCTATGCTTAAAACTTTGTCTCCACTTCTATGTCATCCTCATAAGGAACAGTTTGGCAGGTCCAGCTGAGCACTCAGTTTATTGTATTCCAAGCCAATGTGTGTGTCAAGGTCATGTAACATACAAAAAACTAGAACTCTTGGTTTCAAAATGATACCTTTTATTAGACCAACTGGAAAATGGCAAGAAAATTGTCCTTTTCTGCAAGGTATCATTAAATAAAAGGTATCATTTTGGAACCAACAGTTCTAGTTTTTTGTATGTCTTTTTGTCTCAGACCTACACGGCTACCAAGTACACCCCTAAGGTCATGTAACCAAACTTATTAATTCCTTCACAATGCTCAGAGAACACTCAGCCTTTGCAATTCTCTGCATCAGATAAGGAGGAAAGTTAGCTAACTCTTCATCACTCTTCCCACTGTAGTCTGGAATTCAGATGTGTTTGAATCCTTTTGCCCTGCTTCTTTGTTGGTCAGCTGCCTCCAAACACCAGCATGGCATAAGCTAAAAATGGTCTGAAGTGAACCAAAAACCCAATTTCAATAGTGTGTAGTTGCTGCCATTTTATTAGTGCTGATTAGAAAGAGCATTAATTCTCTCATACTTACGAGTATCAAAAACAGAGAAACTGTCCCCAGGGCTCAGAATTTCAGACTCCTGGAATCGGATTTTCCCAGGTATATTAATGTCAAATAAATGAATCTGTTTAAAAGAAAACAAACCCAGGGCACGCCTTCTAAATTATTCAGCATAGCACTATTAATGATGTCTCCCTACAGCCCAAAAGTATATTTACAGATGTGATCCTGTGTTAAACATATGAACCCTATAGCCAACTTGATTATCAAAGCTTTGTCAGAATTCCTAGTCTACAATATCTAAGATTTAATTAGCGCTTTGGGACTATGGTGACATTTTTCAAAAATAAGATCCTGTCTTAGATGAATATATGCCTTCCCAGGTATTTGAGTAAATGTTTGTGCATTGGTAAACACCCAGAATTTAATCAACGGACACCTAGTTATCCATATATCAAGATTGATATTACTTAATATAATAATAGAAACAACGTAAAAAAAATCTAAAGATGAAAATAATTATTAATAAATACTTGTACGTGGCCTCTGCTTTCCTCAATAATATGTATTCAGAAATAGCAAGATGATATTATTTAATCCATTCACTGGACTAAATAGGAGAGCAGCCTTTTAAAGGAGTAGGTATATATTAAAAACACTTATATTAACATAAAACTTTGATATAAATAAACTTTGAGTCCTAGTTTAGAAAATAACTGTCTTTTGGGTACTGCATCACCTGAGTTATAAGCCTGCAAAACTTCCCCAGATGAGTAAATTCCCAACATCACACAGTTTCAACAATCTCAAATCTCAGATGCCAAGAAGATGCGGAAGTCCAAATCACTTTAAAGAGATATCATCAATATAACAAGCACAGCAATGACATAGGGTTAGGATGAGGAAAGGTGCCTGGCTGAACACTAGACCTGGGTGACTACTACCCAGTTCATTCCTGATCTGTTCAGTTTGGCAGTGATTGTGCATCCTGTTTTTTTCTGTTTTCTCAGTGATTTTGTTCAGAGGAATTTGGTTAGTGCATGCTGTTCCTACAACAAATCCCTCTACTCTCACATGATCAAAGGTGTTCATGTGCAATGAACAGTATTATTACTCGCCACTGTCCCAGATAGAAAGTTTCTGCCATCCAACCAGGGAGTAGAAACAATAGCCAAGTATGAGGTGGCGGCCAATCACCCACTGCAGACAGCTCCAGCAAAGAGCTTGTGAAATCCTGACAGTTGGCATTTGTCCACAAATTCTGTGCAACTGGTTGCTCAGCACTGAATAAGCCCATCGCTATCAAGCATCTGTGAAAGCTAGAAAGGTGAAATTAACCCCCAAATGGATTTGCAAAGTGCAACAGCATTGTTTAGTGGCTGGAACAGAGGACTTGGGATGAAAATCCTGGTCCCAGTGAACTCACGTGGAACTTCAGGGTCAACTACAGAGTCCCACTGACTGTGGTGGAGCCAATGCTTCATCTTGGTGATTTTAAGTGTTCTGCAACTTTCTGCAATAACCCATTAGGAAAAATCAACTCACCTCCCTGAACCTTCCTTTCCTCATGTAGAAAATAAGTATATTTACTCATCTTTGTAAAGTATGCTGAGGTTTTCAGCAGAAAAATACTCCACCAGTTACATGATATTTCTCATTACTGCTGTTCTTTTTGGACATGACCTAATTTATTTGCTTCTTATTAAAGAAAGCACATAATCGCTTTTGCAGAACACAGCTAAATATCAGCCACATCAACCCAAGAAACCTGCTGACAAACTGCTTTTTTCTCACCTTTCTGTGCTTTGCCACCATTGCACCATCAGGTCCAAACACAGTGCATGTGTTATAAAACTTCCCACCGGCCTGCTCTGGAATGGATCCTTGAATAAGAACAGAACACAGATTTCCAGCTCTAACATATGAAGTGCTAATCCAGCTGCACAAAGGAAGAGAGCCACTCTTGCCTGTGCCACTCCCAGAGGGTTGCATTTGAGCAAGACAGACATTAAGAACAAGCTACCTCCAATGAGAAAGATGCCACACTCCTTTGCAACTTCTGAAAGCTTCTGTGTGGATTCCCCAGGAATTTCCTCCGCATATTCACGAAAAAATTTAGCTCCATAAGGAGAATTAAAGCATTCCTAGGATTGGGAAACAAAGAAACAAAATTAGAATTTGAAAGGCCCACTAAATGCCTAGATGGGGGCCACTGAAACTATTTACCAGGGCCATCCCAGCAGGAGGGGAAAATAAGGGTGACTGTCTTGGGCCCCGCGCTTTGGGGGGGTCCCACAGAGTGGGGTGGAGCAGCAGTGGTGCAGAGCTGGGCGGAGCAGAAGCTCCATGTCCAGCTGCTCGCTACCACCACCCCGGGCCTCCGGGTCTAGGTCTGGGATCAGAGAGGGGGTGGGACCCCACATAGGCTGATTCACCTTAGGCCCCACACTCTGCTCAGGACAGCTCTGCTATTTACTTAAGGTTTTTTGTTGTTTTTTATAAACAGTCCTCAGCACGTAGAATTATGAATGTCCATTAAGGCTAAATACAGACAGACAAAAAGCCTGAAGCTGAATTGATTCAATCTTTGCAGGTTAGCCTAAAATGCCCAGATTGAACTGATAAGCAAGTGAACAGGCACTTACTTCTGATTCCAGGAATGCAGCCATCTGCCTGCAGTGGCCCCAGCCAAATGCTAGGGGGCACTAGAGCATGCCTCTCTGCTTGGTTGGAGTAGACAGCTTTGGCCAAGGTTAACCCGCCCAACTTACAAGAGGGGGTTTGCAGGGGAGGTGCTAAGCATCCTGGGATGTTGGGGGGACTGTGAGTTAACTTGAATCTGGAGGAGATCTAGGACAGGATTTCAATAAACCAATCTAACTTAAATCAATTAAATCTGATACTACATGTATCCAGGTTTATTTCAAGCTGGTTTTGACCTCTTTGAAGGCAATTTCTGTGCACTGAACTTCTGTTGTGTTACAGAGTTGAACCAGTTTATGATCACTTATACCAGTTTGTGTGTAATTTCTGTCCCTAGTCTAAGTAATTGACCTCCAGGCTTAACACAAGAAACATAATCAGTGCCAGTACTGATGGTGGTTCAATGGGAATGAATCTCCAATGGAAACTGAATCAGTCACCACCAGCCCATTTCATGAAGCCCAAACTGATGGTAACAAGCTTTGCTCATTTGCCAATCTAGTTGCAATAAGATCCAATAGTCTAGGGTTAATATATCTGTGCATTTCACAAGGGTTCCCAGCCATCTAGTCCCAAGTGGCTTGTTTGACAAGTTCTGAGCTGTGTGAGTCTTAGCAGGACCAGTGGGGTTTTTGCTTTTGTGCACAGCCCACATTCAAAAAGTTGGTTTTTTTCAATCCAAATTATTTTCTAAGATATTTCTCCTTCTTCAAGGCCTCCTGAAACAATCTGTTAAATGCTTTATTCACACAATTCTCATGTCCTCGGTCTCTAGTACAAACATCAGTCCATGCCCTGCTCCTACTTGGGAAACAAAGAAATTGATGATCAAAAGGGTCCCTTTTAGCTTTATGTGCTCCAGGACTCAAGCTACTGTTCAGTCTTACCCCCCCGGATATCTCCTTGGATGTCAGAGTATCATAGCAGCTAGGGTTGGAAGGGACCTAAACAGATCATTAAGTCCGACCCCCTGCCTTAGGCAGAAATGGATGCTGGGGTCATATGACCCCAGTCAGGTGTCTATCCAGCCTCCTCTTAAAGACCCCCAAGGTAGGAATTCCCTTGGAAGTTGGTTCCAGGTCCTAGCTGCCCTAACCGTAAAGTAATGCCTCCTGATATCTAGCCTGAACCTGCTCTCTATCAACTTGTGGCCGTTATTCTTAGTTACCCCAGGGGGCTCCCCAGGGAAACAGGGCATCTCCTATTCCTTGCTGATCCCCCCTGGCGAATTTGTAGATGGCCACCAGATCCCACCTCAGCCTTCTCTTGTGGAGGCTGAATAGGTTCAGGCCCTCTAGTCGCTCCTCATATGGCCTGCTCTGCTGCCCCCTGATCATGTGAGTGGCCCTCCTCTGGACCCTCTCAATGCTAGCCACATCTCTCTTGAAGTGCAGCACCCAAAACTGGATGCAGTACTCCAACTGCAGCCTGACCAGTGTTACATAGAGGGGAAGGATCACCTCCCTGGACCTGCTTGAGATGCATCCGTGGATGCATGACAAGGTGTGGTTGGCCTTCCTGACAGCTTCCTCGCATTGGCAGCTCATGTTCAACCTGGAGTCAACAATGACTCCAAGATCCCTTTCTGCCTCTGTGCTGATGTTCAGAGCATGACGTTCAGAATGTATCAGATGTTCAATCCTGAAATATCATCAACACAACTAGTGCAGCTAAGACAACAGAATGTGGCACCATCAACCTTCAGCACCAGAGCAATGAGCCAAATACCTCAGAACTACTGTGCCCAAGAGACTGTAAAGCATGACATCACAGGCACATATGCTTGTGTGATTTGTTACCGCTGTGACCAAATACAATGGCCTGCAAGCTGCATCAGAATTACTGTGACCATCAAGGCCAGCATTTCCTGAAGCAGAAAAGACAGACCTTGGAACTGTTCTCTAAGGTCAAAACTATTTTTTAAAAGGCAGTTAAATTTCATACATTTTTAGGCTGGGGGACAGGGATTTAATTATAAAAAATGGATTTAAATTTCTTAATGTCAATTTTTAAATATTGGTTTTGTCCATGCTGTTTCTGTGTGCAGGACTGAAAGAAAAACTGACAAATCCAGTAGTAAATGTGTAACAGGAAAAATTCTTCCCCTCTCCCCACCGCAGCTCAGCATTTATGCCAGGTGGTGTACAGCCCAGTGCAGCACTATCAGGTATTAGAGGGAGCTGGAGTGATGAAAGATGGGCTTGTAGCATAAGCTCAGGACTGGGAGTCAGACTGTGTTTCCTTCCCGAGTTCTGCCACAGGCTTAAGGTAATCTTGAGCAAGTCTCTTCAGCTCCTTGTGTAGCAGGCGCCCCATCTAATTTTTTTTTTTTTTAAAGAAAAGACTTGAGAAGATGATGTTAATTTCTGCATACTTCCAAGTGGTGCTACAAGTTTACATTAGGGATGTTCGTTTTGTGCTTTAAGATTGTCTGGCAAAATATTATATATAAGCACAAAATAACTTGAGAGAGGATGAAACATGTAGAGTCCATGCTTGCTAACCCCTGCATTGTGATGAACAAAGTCTGGTGGTTTTAGCCTTTGTATGTATAACTTGCAAACAACTGGTAATGGCAAAGTAGGTGGCCCAGGGCAGGGTAATCAAAGGTCAGATTTCTTATGCCAGAGGTACATTGGTACAACTGAGCAGGAAAGTTTACCTAATACTTGGTCAACCAACAGGAGAAGGGAAAAATTTTCGCCTCATAAAAATTCAGATCTAGAGTCCACTCTGACAAGAACTTTGCCTTCATGGGTCAAGGATTGCACAGCAGAGGATTAATGACTAGCCCTGGAAACACACAGAGCTTATTGAATCACTGAAAGTCACCTTTGTTAGTGCATGCATGCATCTATGTAAATAACAACAGAATGCAAATCAGAAAGCAGATCAGAAGCCATTTGAAGTTTTAATGAAAATCATGGGTGTCTTTACACGTGCTCTGGGATGGAGGAGGGGAGGGTGCTTTAATTAGAGCGGCTCTAAGAGCCACTCTAAAGCTCCTGCAGCATCACATGTATTCAGCATCCTGTGCTTCAAAATGGCGGTGGGGGTGGTTTAATAAAGCTCATTCAAGCTTTAGTTAAAGCACCCCTGCCGCCATTTTGAAGCACAGGGATGCTGAATACACATAATGCAGGGGGTGCTGGAGCATGCTAATTCACACTGTCTAGCAGACTTGATTGAGTCTGCTCTGACACATGCTAATTAGCACACAACAGAGCAGACATACAGGCCCATATAGGTGCCCCATATCTCTAACAAAGTAAGCACGAAAGAGAAGTGTTCAGTCACAGGAAGGGGAGTTTTTGAATCAAAACACATTTTAATAGTTGGGTACTAGTGTTACCACTTCTTTTTAGGTGGATATTTTCTCTCTTAAACCCAGATCTCAGGGTTTTAAAGACACAGTTTAACATGAATATGAGGGCCAGAAAACTCAGAGACAAACAAGTCACTTGAAAGATCTGGATCCTTTCTGTCTCACTTCTTCACTCTGCATACATATTCGGTGAGAAGGCCAAAAGAAAAGTAGCAAAGACACCTGTGTTCTCCGAGGGGCATATAAACATTCTGCTGATTGGAAAATCATCTCTTTTTCTGTCACATAAGGTTTCCATGCTGGTAAGGAAAGTCCCAGGCATCCAGTACAGGGGCGGTGCATAGGGGGTGCACGTGGGTGCATGTGTACCCCCTGAGCGTGGTGGTGCGCGCCCTACAAAAAGGTGCCACCCACACTGTCGGTGGTGCCTGTGGGTGGTTGCCACTTGCCACCCCCCACCCCTTGCTGCTGACACCACCTGCGGCATCTGTGGGCAATCAGCGATTCCCACTGGTCGCTGCTGCCGGCAGCATCTGCAGGTGGTCACCGACCCCTGGTCAGCACTTCCCACCCTCCTCATCCCTGCCACCACCCACAGTGCCAGCAGCATCTGCAGGAACTCCCTGCCTACTGCTGCCGGCTATTCAAGTTAATGGGGTTACCTTGAGTACAGATGAACACAACTTAGCTTGGAAACTAACATCACATAAAGACAATCTGCTAGCTCCAACCAATTCTACTGCATGACAGATTCTTCCATGCATTGTTAAGATCTGTTACGGGACACTATGACTTAGTTTCTTTCAGAGCCTGTTGAAGGCACCTTAATGTACCAGGCAGGAGACAGAAACACACAGTAGAGAAATGCATAGTATATGATGACATAGGGAAGAGGGGAATAGTAGTTTGAGGAGATCAGATCAATACTCACAGGCAGAACCACGACTTTTGCACCTTTGGCTGTTGCTTCTCTTACCAGCCCACAGGCACGTTGCAGGTTTTCCGATTTGACGGAGAGTACATTCAGCTGAATTAGTGCCAGACGGAAGTCTAATGACAGAGAAGATGGAATGAGCCAAAGCAACCCTAGTAAAACATGTCCCAGTTATACTAAATGGATTGGATGCCCTGGCCAGAGAGGGAGCCAAAAACTAGTCCCAGAGAAGAGGACATGATCACGACCAGACAGGGAAAGACCATCTTCCACCTTTCGTCAGCATTTCAGCAGCCAAGCGAATAAGGGCTAAGGGGCAAATCCTGACTATGTTGCTGTTTAAAGGGGCAACCGAGTAAACAACATTTCACTGCAGTTGTAAACAGGCATGAAGTCAGGGAACTCATTTAGCAATGGTGAGAGTCTGTGGTTTTCCAAAACTCCCTTTTTTCCTCCGGAAATTCAGAGAAAAATACTACATTGGAGAAATTAGCGACTGAAAGAAAGCCAGACTTTAAACCTTTGTATACACATACTGAGCACATACAATATTGAACATAAATACATTGACATGGGGTTTAAAAACCAAACCATGAGTAACTTAAGTTTTCTGTGCCACAGAAAGCAAGGCAGCAGGGCAACTTAGTGACTGACTGGTTCAGAGAGGCAACAGCTTCCTAGGTGACAGCCTACTTGGCCAACTTGCCCTGCCTCCTACCTGACTTTAGACTGCCACAGCTGACTACCTCTCTCTTTTTTTCTATGCCTCAGATTCTTAACTTGTTAAGAGCCCTTAGCCACTTTGTGGAGATTTAGGCAGCTTCATAAATAAGAGATATTTAAATGCATTGCTCCCTTTAGATGGTACAGTACAAGTAGAGAGGTGGGGGCTTACAACAACTTTCTTGCAACATGTCTTTGCATTTGGTGCATTTTGAGCTTCTTCAGAAGACACCTTTAGAGGCTTATTAGAAGACCCCAGCCTCCAGGCCTGCCAGCAGCTTTCAGAGGCGAGTGCAAGTAACCTTGGAGCGCTGCACTGCTTTGCCCATGTTGCGCACACTCCAAAGCACCCCTGTACTTTACAAAAGCAGAATGCTTCTGAGATCGGGCTTTTGGAAACATGTCATGTGGACAACTAAAAGGAAAATGCCAGCAGAAATAAGCTCCCCTCCTACCCACCTGCAGGAACTCAGCAAACCAGGGTTTGTTTTTGGACCCTAAATGTTGCAGGCACATACAAGCACGCAAATAATTGAACAGGAGTGTCTGCCGAAGGCTTTGAAGGCAGTGACAAGTGTTGGGGTGGAGATGATGCACTTGGATCAGATCAACAGAGCAGCTGGCTCCGCACCCTGTCTTTGGCAGCAGCCAGTTGTTACCCTGGCACCCCCACTTCCCCTTCCCCACACAGGCAAGCAAAGAGGAAGCCCTGGGGCTGGGGGAAGAGAGCAGGCCCCACCCTTTCCAGTCAGCCCTGGCCTCGCTTCCTTCTCCCTTCGGGGAATCGTGACCTTGGCAGGGCAGAGGGGAGGGAAGTCTGTGTGCCTGTGCGTTTATATAGTGTCTGTATGCATGTAGAGAGAGAGAGAGAAAGAGAGAGTGAGTGAGTGTGTGTGTGTGTGCGCGCGCGCGCACGCACATGTATACAGTGCATGTGTGTGTAAAAGAAGCCAGGCTCACTCCAGGGGCAGGGGAGCAGGAGCCCGGGAGTGTTGAAGCGGGAACAGCCCAGCAGCCCCAGAACGCGCCCCGCGCTCCGCACCCGCCTGAGGTCACTCACTGGCCATAGCTCCGCGCGCCGACAGCATCCTAGCTGGACAGGGGGCGGGGCGGGGCGGCGCATGCACAATGCGCCCCGGGGCTCCTGGGAGCTGTAGTCCGCTGGCGGGCGGGGCGGGAGACACGTGCTGGGGCCGGGCGGGGAGGTGCCAGGCACGTATGGCGGCCTGCAGTTTGAGCCTGAGGCGGTGGCAGCCCCCCTGGCCCGTGCACTGTGCAGGGCTCGCGGCCAAGCTGGGGGCACAGCAGCCAGGCTGCGCACGCAGTCGCAGCCTGCAGGGCAGCCGCAACCCTCGCCCCCCCACCCCCCGGCCAAGCCCCTGAGTCTCCCCTCACAAGCTGAACAGGGGATTTCACGTAGGAAGCCCGAGGCACTGGGACAGGCTGTGGCCTCAGCCCCATGCAGCAGCAGGAGCAGCGGCACAAGGACCCTACTGTTATTCCATTAAGAACGAGGGAAATGAATTTACACAACGGGGTGTCACTAACATTCGGCAAAGCAATACAGGGATACGTTGAGTCAAAGCAGGTCTAAGCGACAGGGGGCAGGTGTGGCTTCCCAGGGACGTTATTCATAAACATCACCACAACCCAACTTTTAACAGGCAGGCAAGGTTCTCTGAGTAGATGTGATGTCTCACTAAACCAACTGAGTAGTTGGAAAAAAGTTCTTAGCAAGCTTTCAGGCACAGTCACCCTTCTTCAGGCATGGGGAGGTCTCTGCTGGTCGGAGAACACAAGGAAAGAGGTGCTAGTGTGGCAGGATGTCAGTGAACGTGGAAATAGGAAAAATCAGAAAGACAAAAGGTGAGGCAAAGCGGGGAGAGGGAAGAGAGCAGGGAGGTAGTGGAGTGATAGAGTACAAGGTAAAACCGAGACTGTCAGGCAGGTACCTGGTGAATCCGATGTCAGGATGCCATAAATCCACTGTCTATATTGATTTCATGAGTTTTTATATCCAGTAAATGTATGAAGTGCAGGGCATAGTCTGCTCTATGGCAGGTGTTTTGTAAGTTCCTTTTGAGGCTTGAGAGATATCAGAGGGGGAGTGATTGTGCTGTGAGAAATATGCCCCCACAGGTAGTTGGGTATTCTGGTCTTTGATAGATTTTCAGTGTGCGTTCATTTTGGTGCGCAGTTGTTGTTTGGTTTCACCAACATTTTCCCTCAGGGCATTTGGTGCACTGGCTGAGCTATGTAACATTTCTGGAGGTGCAGGTATAGGATCCAGAAATGGTGATGGTTCTGTTGTGGGGTGTAGTTATAGTGGGGGTGGTGGAGATGTTTGCAGGTTTTGCATTTCTTGTCCTGGCATTGACAAATAGATCCAGATCATGCCAGGACAAGAAAGACAAAACCTGCCACACTTTTAGCTTCTCTCTTTCCTTGGGGTCTTAGAACAGCAGAGACTCCCCACACGTGAAGAAGGGTGACTGCACCCAAAAGCTTGCTAAGAACTTTTTTCCAACTACTCAGTTTGTCTAATAAAAGACGTCACATCTACTCAGATAACCTTCCCTGCCTATGTCCTTAGATCAACACGGCTACAACCAAAAACCCAGCATCTTTTATCAGGGCACTTTCAACTTCAGACTCCTGTTTTCAAAGGATCCCACACAGATGAGTTTGATCAACCCTAAAGCCAAGTGCTATGCTTTTAACCAGGTCCCTCCTGTTCCTGCATCGTTCTCAGCTTTTAAAGCATGTCTTTCATAGGAAGAATCATCTTTTAGGCTAAAAAATAAATTGCCAAAGGAAAACAGATGTTTGTCATCCATTTTTCTCTATAGAAAACACTGTTAGATGTTAAAATAAAATAAAAAACAAACACTACAAAGATGTGGTCTTTGCCTGAGGCCAAAACTGCATCCCCCACTATCCAGGAACTCCTGACCTATACACACACAGAAGACGCATACCTTTTTATTTTTCATTTTAGGTTACTTCAAAAATTTATTTTGTCTTCTAGGTTTCTAGATCATTTAAGACGATTTTTTTTTTACTTAGCTCTGCTGTTCATCACTTGCATGATAAAAAAAAAAAAGTACAACATGCTTTAACCTACATAGCTAGAAGTACAAAAAATCTTGCTTAGGTCATATCAATGGAGAAAGGTGTTCAATTCTTTATGTAGCAATATACATCTAGCTCTCAGAACCATTCCATCATTCAGCATATTTGTCAATTTGGTCTGAAAAGGTGATGTTGCAGTTCAGACAGCATGGGTAGGAATACATAGCATGGTACAGACACCTACTTAGGAGGACTGCTGTAAGAAACCCACAAGTGCAAGGTCCACTTATATAATAGTGCACAGGTCCACTTATAAGATAATAATGCCTGAAGGGGAAAAAAAAGGGCTTGAAAACAGAACTTGAACACAGAAGGGATGAAAGCCTGGACTTCAAACATTATTTTTCCCCCTCAACAACACAAGTCAATACAGAGTAGGTGTCAAAAGTTACAGATTTTAAAAGAATACTTCTATATTAAAATAGGAAAGATACAAGTATTTCAATACTTTTGAAGAAACATTTGAAACGATTATTCATATAAAATGTAATACTGTTGAGCAGAGTTGGAAAGATGTATACAATTATAAAAAATTAGGGTTGGAAGGGACCTCAGGAGGTCATCTAGTCCAACCCCCTGTTCAAACAGGACTGTCCCCAACTAGATCATCCCAGGCAAAGCTCTGTTTAGCCAGGTCTTGAAAGTCTCCAGGGATGGATCTTCCACCACCTCTCTGGGTAACCTGTTCCAGTGTTTTACTACACTCCTAGTGAGACCATTCTTCCTAATATCCAACTTAAACTTCCCTTGCTGCAACTTCAGATAGATGCTCCTTGCTCTGTCATCTGCCACCACTGAGAACAGTCTAGCTCCATCCTCTTTTGAACCTCACTTCAGGTAGTTGAAGGCTGTTAAATCCCCTCTCAGTCTTCTCTTCTCTAGACTAAACAAGCCCAATTCCCTCAAACTCTCCTCGTAAGTCATGTGCCCCAGCGCCCAAACCATTTTTGTCACCCTCCACTGGACTCTCTCCCAATTTGTCCACATCCTTTCGGGGGTGGGTGGGATGGAGATGTCAAACCTGAACACAGTACTCCAGATGTGGCTTCACCAGTGTTGAATAGAGAGGAATAATCACTTCCCTTGGCCTGCTGGCAACACACCTATCAATGCAGCCCAGTATGCTGTTAGCTTTCTTGGCAACAAGGGCACACTGCTGACTCATATTCAGCTTATTGTCCACTGTAACCCCCAGGTCCTTTTCTGAAGAGCTGCTGCCCAGCCAGGCAGCCCCCAGCCTGTACCAGTACATGGGATTGTTCCCTCCTAAGTGCAGGACTTTGCACTTGTCCTTGTTGAACCTCATGAGAGTCCTTTTGGCCCAATCCTCCAATTTGTCTAGGTTCCTCTGAATCCTAGCACTACTCTCCAGCGTATGTACTACTCTCCCCAGCTTGGTGTCATCTGAAAACTCGCTATCCAATTTGTCTAGGTTCCTCTGAATCCTAGCACTACTCTCCAGCGTATGTACTACTCTCCCCAGCTTGGTGTCATCTGAAAACTCGCTAAGGGTGCACTCCATGCCATCTTTCAGGTCATTGATGGAGACATTGAACAAAACTGGCCCCAAGATTGACCCCTGGGGCACTTCACTTGGTACCAGCTGCCAACTAGTCATTTAGCCATTGATTACTACACTCTGAGCCTAATGCTTCATCAAGTTTTCTATCCAGCTTACAGTCCATTCATCCAGCTCATACTTCCTAGCTTGCCTGCGAGAATATTGTGAGAGACTATATCAAAAGCCTTACTAAAATCAAGGTTCATCACATCCACTGGTCTCCCTGCATCCACAGAGCCTGTCACCTCATCATAGAAGGCAATCAGGTTGGCCTGACTTGCCCTTGGTGAATCCATGCCGACTGTTCCTAATCACCTTCTCCTCCAAGTGCTTAGAAATGGATTCCTTGAAGATCTGCTCCATGATTTTTCCAGCGACTGAGGCGAGGCTGACTGATCTGTAGTTTCCTGGATGCTCCTTTTTCCCCTTTCTTCAATATGGGCACTATGCTTGCCCTTTTCCTATCATCTGGGACCTCTCCTGATTGCCATGAGTTTTCAAAGATGGTAGCCAATAGCTCCACAATTCCATCAGCCAACTCCCTCAGCACCCTCAGGTGGATCGCATCTGGCCCCAGAGATTTGTATATTTCCAGCTTTTCTAAGCAGCCCCTAACCTGTTCTTTCACCACTGAGGGCTGATCACCTCCTCCCCAAACTCTGCTTCCCAGTACAGTAGTCTGGGAGCTGACCTTGCCTGTGAAGACCGAGGCAAAAAAGGCAATGAGCACTTCAGCCTTTTCTGCACCCTCTGTCACAAGGTTGCCTCTCCCATTCAGTAAAGGATCCACACTTTTGCTGATCCTCCACTTGCTACCACCATAATTGTAGAAACCTTTCTTGTTATCCTTCACATCCCTTGCTAGCTGCAACTCGAATTGCGCTTTGGCTTTCCTGACTTGTACCCACAATAGAAGCCTAACTGAAAGACCAGTAATGAATCTCTTATTAAATCTAAAGACTACAAAATAAGAGCCTGTTTCTACTTTGCTTATCTGTGGAGATAATGCAGTATTAGGAATAATTTGTGCATATAATTTAATTTTACGGATGTTAGGCCCATTGGGTTAGTCATGAAGACTTAAAACACATGCATAAAAATCTGTGGGATTGAAGACAACATACAATTATTAGTGTTCTTGGTGCTTCCATGGGAATAGAAGGTCCTGAGTGTTAATTTTTGTCTTGGAGGCTGGCTTAAAGAAAAATATCCCTGCAAGGATAATCAAACGTGTGAGAGAAATAATTAAGAAAGCATAAAAACCAGTTGTTGATCCAGAATTTATAAAAAAAAAAATTTAAAAAATGGAGATCCTCCAGACAAGAAAAAATTATTAAAGGAGTAAAGTTCTGAGATTTTTTGCAATGACTTCAGCATGATTACCAAAAGAGAATGAAATAAAACAGAAAATGAAAGAAGTTTCAATTTATCTCCAGGAACACTTGCGATTAGACATGTAACAATTGTATCAATACCAGAAAATACTACCTGTTACCATGCAACAGTTACATCTGCATGATACTGTGGATATCCAAGTACAGGCAACTCCCACTTACCGCTGTTTCACTTGGCGCTATTTCACTATAGCGCGTATTTAAAATTCATACCTGATTTCACTTAGCATCGACCCTGTTTCGTTATAGCGCTCAGCAAAGCAGCAGTGGCGGCAAGAAGCGGTGAGTGGCAGCGAGTGGGCATAAGTGCGGGGCCTGCACCAGTGCCATGGGGCCAGAACCAGCAGGGGCCCAGGGTGAGGCAGCAGGAGTGGGGGGCCTGGGCTGGCACACGGTGCCAGAGCGACTGGCAGGCAGGGAGGTGGGGAGAAGCGGAGGCAGCGAGAAACAGTGAGTGGGCAGGCAGGTGCAAGTGTGAGGCCCCCGCCAGTGCTCAGGGCCAGCGGGGGCCCAGGGTGGGGCCAGAGTGGCTGACAGGCAGGTGGGGGGCAGCAGCAGCAAGAAGCAGCGGTAACCAGTTATCTCCATTTACGCTCATTCCTATGGGAAAATGGGTTTCACTTAGTGTGATTCTGCTTAACGCTCGTTTTTTCCAAAACCAATAAAGAGTGTTAAGTGGGGGTTGCCTGTAAAATGGCTTCAACTTTAACCCTAATTAATTCAGGACAAAAAAAGGAACAGCAATTTGGCTAACTTGTATGGTTACAGGAAAGAGTAGAATAGCTACTGTACACTCTGGAGCAGCAGGTCCCAAATTATGTTTGTCTCCTACCTTTATTGGTGAGTGAACTGTATGTTTATGAGTACATTGCTGATATAATGGAACACATTATATTCTTATATTTTGACTGAAATATAAAATGTTATTTCAAAGTGAAGTGAACATGAGAACATTTTAAAATACTGACAGCAGTTCCCCATAAAGTATGGCTTAAGTCTCTCACTTTATGCATCACGTTCTCCCCTAATAAAAATTACATTTAAAAAAGTGAAATTAGGCCCACAGAAATCACACAGCATAAAATTAAGTATCTCTGGTCAGAACAATTTATGTTCAAATTGTACTGCTTTATTTACAACTGTGGTTTATAAACAGTAACACAAACATCTTTACATTAACATTATGAAAAATCTCATTGCTGAAGTAGGCACAGAGTCAGGAGGCTCTTCAGGAGATTTTTGGAAGGGGATAGGAGGAGGAAAATGTAAGACAACAGCTGCAGGGCAGAACTATAAATACAGGATCATGGGCCCAAGTGCAGTTTCATGCAAATATGTTCAATAGTTCAAGTTCTATTGGTGTTTATTCAGATATTAAAAAGGAGTTAGTTCCAGAATTAAGGTGCCTTAGCTTGATTCCTACTAAAAATAACGTAGAATAGCTATTTATTATAAAGGTCAGTTTTACTTGATCTCTTTTACGATACATCAGTTTTTACATTTTATGACCAGCAAATACTCAGCAGATTCCACACAGCACAGCTAATCCCCTTAATAATTATTCTACAGATTTTGGTAGTTTTCCCATGACCAGTTATACTATGGCCATAACGGGATCATTCCAGAACCAAAGTTAGTTTAAGTATGAAAGCTGAAGATTTCGTGTAGAATAATTGTTGGTTTCTCAGACATTAAAGTATTTGGATGTGGTTGAAAGGAAAAAACAGAACAAATGACTTGAAAACACTGAATGAAGACAACATTCAATTAATACAATTATCAGATATATACATTGCTTGGATCTCTTTATTTGTGTGCATTAGTCTTGCTTCAAACACACCTACAAGTTAGTGCAAAATCCATCTATGCTGAACTGAAGGTTCTTAAAAAAACTCAGAGAACAGATATCTTACTCTTCTGGGAGACAGACAGCTTATTTTCAACTCTTATGCTATCACATAACACATGAATTCCAATAGCAAGGTGCCCACCTACTTTTACTACAAACAGGAATAGTGCTTTTCTCCTGGAAACTGTTAGTTTGCATAACTTCAAAGCCATAACCCTGTCATAAGATGAATATTGTCCACACTTCAGGTTAGTATTTTGCATCTCATCATTTACCCATTCAAATTATTTTACCTGATAGTACAGATGATATTTAAAAAGTTTCACAGAATGGTTTTCATTTTGCAGTCACTTGGGAGTCCAAGATTCTTTTAATTGGGTTCCAGTCATTTTAAGAGGAGGAAGTAGAGTTACTGAGCTTTTCTTTCTTCCATTTAAAAACCTGAGTATTGTTATGAGTCCTTGATACTACCCAGTAGGAAAACCCAAATTTACAGATGTTAAGTCATAAGTCATTTCTGACTTCTAATTTTCAAGGTCACTTAAAATATTTCCATTTTCTACTATTTTTGTACCTAAAAGAGCTACATTTTCTTGATAGCGGTTCTACAAAACTGAGCTGCATTCTGCGTCCTGGAACGTACAAGTCAGCTACATTAAAGTGGCTTAAAAAACCCCAAACAAACTGACCTTTATAATAAACAACTTCTGCAAAACCCCCTGAAAATGTTAAACAAAAATAAAGAATTAAAAAACCTGCTCAGAAATTGATAATAATTTACCCTATCTTAAGCCTGCTACTCAAACACTCCGGGCAGCAAACAGAACCACTCTCTTCAGTTAGTATTCAGGTAGGAAGCAGTCATTTCGTGTCCATATGGTTGCTTCTTCTTTCTAAACCATTATCTTCAAAGTCTTTTATTTCATTAGCTCTCCAAAGCATCCAGAACTTTCATGATCTGTTGTTTAATGGCTTTGGTAGCATCACCTGCATTTGGAATTAAATATCTAAACAAAAAAAGTTGGGGGATGAGGGAAGGAGGAGAGAGAGCCATTGTTAATACATCTATAAAGATTCCTATGCCAGTCAAAAAAATCATGTCTGTATTTTTCTCCAACTTAAATCATGGTTAGATTTGGGGAAAACAAACAAAAAAACCTCTTGTTAAATATAAACCCATTGTGGAAACAGTAAAGTTCATTCATAATCTCAGTAAAACTTCAGATCTCAGAGATTTCAAATGAAAAACGTAAAATATTTAAAACATTTTGTCTTTTTGTTTCAAAGAACTCAAAAAGATCACAACAAAAAACTGCTCTCTTTTTGGTAGGTAGTCAACAAACCCCCCAAAAAACTAAGTTGGCATTTGCTAAGGGGTACGATCTAGCAAGATCAAGAACCACTGCATTAGTGAGAAAGTTTTCTTCATGTTAATCTATTGTTGATGAAAATTATTGGGTTAAGTGCCCCTGGAGATCAGTCAACCCATTTACTGACAGAAAAGAAGGTATGGTCATTGGTAGGGGGTCTAATTAACTCGCAGCAAGACAAAGCAATTTTCACAGCTTGGTCACGGCACAAAGGGCCAATTTCATGGGTATTTCTTGGCAGTCTCATCCCTCGCCACTGACTGACAGAGAGGCATATACCATATACTTTAATTGTAAATTCCACAGGAAGTAAATTATATATACACTTTATCATATTATTATACACCTGAATATTACATTTAAATCTAAATTTAAACATAAAATTTATATTCAATATGAATTATAACTTATATCATCATAATTATATGTAGCATTTACAAAAGGTAAAGGTTTAGGAATACTAATTAATGCTAATCTTAATAGAAACATTTTCACTTCACTGACTGGCACTTTCACTTAGTCTACCTCACTGGCAGAGAGTAATTCTTAATCATGTGATCTATGGCTAGTGATGGTCATGTTTTTATATTGCAGTAAACACTGGGACATTCTAAAACAGCGTATTATATTAATAATATACTTTCGGGTTTTTTTAAGGCTGATTTAATGGGAAATCGAAGCCAATGCAATATTTCCTGGAGATTGCGGACAACAGTTTTTCACAGTTTCTGCAAAAATGCAAATTAATTAGACCCCCTAGTCACTGGAGTTCCAAGTTTTCTCTAGAGCTTACTTCACCAATATATGCAATCCCTAATCTGAAGAAGAAGTTTCCATTCCCACCCTTCTATTCTTGCTCTCTGTATGGATCCAACTTTAAATAGCATCTAGTTTGGACTAGATGATCATATGAGGTCCCTTCCTGCCCTAAGATTTCATGCATCTGGATGTTCCAGATATCAAACTGAGGGTTTTGTAGCATAATAAAGCTGATTTCAAGCCTCTTATACTGGGCTTATCAAATCCACTCTTTACACTAAAATGGTTGCAAGAATCACCTAAGACAAGAGGTCAGCAACCTATGAGCTGCAAACCTATGAGCTGCAAACCAGTGGATCCAGCCTGCAGATGTGGGGCTTCGGTGACATTCAGCATTAGGGTCTTTATGCCACAGCAGGGAGAAGCAATGGCAGCAGATGGGCCCTTGCACCTACCCAACTCTGACTTGAGTTGGGCTATTCTTGCAGTCTTAAAAAGCTGACAACTGATGATTGAAGAGAGAAAAAACTCTTGGTTAAACATTTTCAGATATGTTTATAGGAACACAGGGGTAGAGAAGAAACATGTTTTTTTCTACGTGATCTTTCAGACTGATGTACTAAGCACTATACAATAAGTGCACTTTTCTATAAAAATGCTAAGTGTTTCCAACAAAGTGTACTGAAGACTGATTTCCCTGAATATTAAAACGAAGTTAATGGCACTGTACATATCACAGAAGAGGGCATTTGTTCTGTGAGCAGTACGTATGTGAAACGTTCTTACCTTTCAACTGCCAAAATTTCTATGCCCGAAGTACTGCTGTTTCCATATTTAAAGGTGATTAGTTCAGGGTGTTTCTTCTTGGATGTGATTTTAACTACAGAATTTAGTGCCTGACGAGACTGTATATAAGCCAATCCTTTTCGTGATGGAATCTCCCGCAAACAATACATGTGTGTTGCAGTAACTAAGAGATGACTTAAGGAAGAGAAAAAGCTTATCAAATGAACTGAACTTGTATGTGGTCAAGCCTGTAGGAAGTATAATAGTAAAGATAATCCACACTATGTGCTAGCCAACACGCACAGCTTTCAAATATCAATATAATAGATCTACAGTCATTCTTTGGCCAGGGAAGGGAAGATGCAATACACATCATGCTCCAGTTCCTCCTCATAACCAGTTAATGAAGGTCAATTGAACTGTGCCTCATTTCAGAATAGCAATACATCAACACACCCTTGTGGGGAATTCAAAAAGGAAAGAGCAGAATCATGCAACTACCTGGAGACCCCTGGTGCTGAATACAAGCCTAGCCTTAGTGACAGTATTTATCTGAACATCTTTGCAAAAAACAGCTAATGTCATTCTGTGTACTACACTTTTGCGTAGCATAAAAGAAAAATGTGAGAGAACAAGTAATACAGTTATTAGAATTTTCTGGGAGAAAAGTTATTTACTGGCTCAAACCCCTATGGTTCACTAAACATGAGGGAGTAATTTAAATAGTACCACCCACCTTTTCAGGCCCTAACAACAGTACTTTGATACCTGGGAAACATGTGTCCATTTTCTTTCACCTCATTACATGGGAAATTATATTTTACATCTGGCTTGTTTATCCATGTCTGGATGTTAACCACCTCTTTTCGATCGTCATCTGACATTGAGGAGCTATCAATTTCATCTATTTGAAACAGAAAAAAAAATCACTTTTATTCAGAACATCCATCAACTCTTTTACAATACTATTGTTGGTTAAAAAAAAAAAAAAGCTTTATATATCTGTACGGAACATGGAGGATATCTAAACAAATCAGAAGTTTAAGGAACCCAGTTATCTAAAAGCAGTAAATCCTAAAGACATGTCTGACATCCAGTACTTCAGTTCTCACCTCCATTCTTTCAGCTGCTCTCTCTCAAGCTATTTTTAGATGTTCTACTTAAAATGTTTACTGCAAAGCAAGGTCAAGTTGCACATCCATCTCTTAGACAGGTAACTGCCATTTTTACTTGAATCCAAGAAGAGGTTCCTCCCATTCACCATGGGGGAAGAGCTCCTCATCTTGGATTCAAGGGGAGCAGGACAGCAGCTGCAGCTCTGACTCTGGGCTTGGGGTTGGAATCTGAGCAGCAGACACTGCCTCCCCTACTCCCCACCACCTCTGCTCTACACTACCACCCCCAAGTCTGCCTCTGTCTCTCCCCTCCCACTGTCATTCACTTTCCTAACCCAGGGCTGGGGCTGACACTGCTGCCATCGCAACTTTTTTTTTTTCCCCCTTAAAGGAAAATTTTTCATGCCCCAAGTCAAATCAGCCAAAATGATTCCAAATCCACAAGTCATTAAAAAACCGTATGTGGCCCTGCTACCGGCAAACATCCTCCACCCTGCTTGGGGCTTCAGATGCTTCCAAATCCTTTGGTGGGCATCCTATGTGCAGGCCCAAGCCTAGAGGTTTAGGGTTTGGATGCCCCCTAATTTTGTTTGCCCTCAGCCAGATGGCTGCAGAGGCAAGCTAGGGAGGAGTCTCCCATTTCCATAAAGTCGGCATATTGCTGAGATCTTCCCACTGGAAGCGAAAGTGAGAGGCTAACTATGCATTACGTTGGTCAGGGTACTACCCCCTGCCACACACGTTTTCCCCAGTCACTAGGAAAACCAGCTTGGTGGTCATGGTATTTCCCTGCCACCATTGCAACTACTGCAGCATGACTGGGCAGGGACTGGAGTCAACAAGTGCTCTGTGCCCTGGGCCAGAGCCAGAGCTGTGACAAAAGACCAACTGGTGGTGGGGAGACAAAAGCAGGAGGAGGGGCAAGACAATGTGCCATGTGTAGCAGGACACATGATTTTGGGATGAAGGATCATATCCCAGTTGCACTATTACTATTTATCAGTGCACAGGAAGCCTGGGTTCATGATCCCAGGCTCCCCCTGCACTGGTAAATTGTAAGCCAGGGGCCCACAGCCTGATGTGAACAGATACAGTCCCAGGGCTGGGACTGACAATCGGCTGATGTTCTCAGCCCCAGGATGCCATCTCAAGGCACAATGAGCTGGATCACCAGTTCCAGACCTAAGCCCTGGCACCCCACCAGGACCAATCTCATAGTCCATGCACCAGGATGTCAGAAAAATCTCATGTGCAACCCAGCTGCATACATGGTTAAGGTCCTAGTGCAGTGGGGATCCAAGAGAGATTCCTCAATCCAGGTGTTTTCATGGCTGGGAATGTCTCAAAAGACTTGTTCCACAGTTCAACTAGGAGCTATGGGGCAAAGCAGACAACCTGCCAGGTTGTGTGGAGCCCTCTGACTTGGCAGCCCATCCCAGCTAACGAGTTCCCCTCAACTCAGCACCCTGTAAACAGCAAGGGGCAGCCCCATGCAGGGCTCTACTACACAGCTATCAGCCTGCTGACACAGGAGCCGTCAATTAAGCCTTACCATACAGTCTGCATCACGGGGAATCAAAGCCAGCCACAAAAATGATATACATACTTTGTGAAACATTTTTATGGCTGGTTTCCCATTTTGTCATGGCACTAACTGCCTGAAGACGTGGCCTTAAATAGGTTACTATATAAGACGCACTTAATCTGATCACGACTTTAGTGTAATAACATCTGCCAGAGGCCCTGATCCCATACAAAGATGAGAGTTTTCAAACTAGTTTTGGGTACATGTAGCCACAGCTGCATAGGACCACTGAAGTAATTCAGCTGATTACCATGGCTTTTATTTCAAAGGGTATCACTTCTCTGATCAGCTGAACAGTACTGCTGTCATGCTCCAACTAAGTGAAGAAGTGGCTTCTTTTGAGGTAAAGAGCCAAAGCAAACAGCTGAATAGCTTGCCCTTATTTTGCTAATCTGTTGTTGCAAACCACTCAGATGTGAATGATCCCAGTTCTACTGTCATTCAAAGCTAGTTTGGGTCATCTCAGCACTAATGGAGAGTGGGACAGCTCGTGTCCATCAAGAGATTTATAGGACTACAGCACTCAAGTGTGCAAATTATTGCTACAGCATCTGTAAATATCCACACAAAAAAAACAAACCCCAAAAACCCCCCACAGCTCTGTTGCTAGTGACACGAGAAGTACTATAGCACTTTCTTAGTTCACTTTCATTGCCAGTATGTGCTCTTGGTATATTCTCCCATAACAATATCTGTCTGGTATTATAAAGTATAAACAAACTGGATGTGTAGATTCAACAATACTGTTGTAGCCCTCATGCCAAGGGACAGCATCATATTATTTTATTCAGCAGTTTCTGGAATGCACTCCTCCCTAAGTTAAATTTTAGAAAATAAACTGTTAGTGTTAGTAGCTAAGGACCATATATTTTATACTCACTTTATATAAAGTGACCAAGTAAATTCTAGAAAGTTAACACATACAAGGCAAAAGCTTAAAACAGCAGGCAGTCCATACCATCAGCAACACTATAGTAGAACTCTGAGAAAAGTACACATATCCCATAAATCATTTTCCCCATTTCATTTAATTTTTACTTTTACTTAAGGAAAAAAAGCATATAACTAAATATCCACTGTAGTGCCATTTTTATCCAGGAAAATATATCCATTGTGGTCACGTGGTTGTCATCTCAGTAAGTCCAGACCCAAAAATCCATTTGGGAATTCAGGTGGTTTATTAATTGGCAGTCCTAAAAACTCAATTTAGGATTTGATAATTGCGCTGAATTTTCTTTTTTGCTTACCATCACCAGTAACAAAGGTACAGCAGATAAAGTGTGTAACCAAGGTAAAAGATAAACAGGATTACACACGCATACGGCTTGCAAGACATTTCTCACTCATGACAACAAGTAAAAATAGAATTTAGGTTGACTATCATATCCCAAAGTTAATTTATAATGCCAGCAGCTAGGAAAAAAAAACCTCTTTGAGGAAGGGACTGTCTGCTATTTAACATATGTATAGTTTTCAGCAAAATGGGGGGCTATTCTCAGTTCCTTGCCTATACTATAATTAGTAAGTCACAGCAGCATTTTGGAACATAAAGAGACAATATCCCACAAAACAGAAAAGGAGGACAATGTAATGCCAGGTAAGAAGAGAATTTCATACCATACCAGTATCATATTCTTCTTCATCTCCAATGCTGAATACTGGTTTTACACCACGGTAGGGTTTCCCCAATCGGTCGCTGCTGCTGACATGTCTGTTGGTACGGGGAAAAGTGCAGGGGCATAGGGGACAGGGAAAATAGAAAAAAGAGAAAAGTAACCTTAAGATTGCTGGCCCATTTCCTATAGCAGTGTGCAACAGCAAAATGCAAACACGTATGCGCAACCAGAAAGGAATCCAAAGCTTCATAAAGTCTAGTGCAAGAAAGCTAAGACTGGCTCAGCAAGCCATCAAAGTTAATAAAGCCAGTGATGCGGTTATTTGCCAGGCTGAATGCTTAAGGAATGTATTGAAAAGCAGTTATTCCTGCATCTTAAATACAACTCCTAACCACTTTTTCAATTTATAAAAATATGCTAACAACCTGGAACATTAAAGAGGCAGTTTGAAAAATACCCTTCAGAACAGCCTTAGTTCTCTGCTGAATTATGCTAGATTGTCCTGCACATCTTGGGAAGGATGTTAAATTGAGGTGGAAGAATACCAGTAAGTACATGTGATAGCTCGCTCTAATGACCAAAGGACCACTCAGAATTATTTCTCTCTCCAAAAAAATGCACTGAAAATCATCTCATGCCTCTTAAACTGATACTAAGAATCAATAACTTAATACATGCAGTTTCACTTCCTGTATGTTAATTTCTCAGTACGAGCCTGATCTTGTACACTTTAGTCTGCAGACTTTTGCCCAAGTACCAACTGCAAAATTACTTAATCTGCTCTGATAGATCATGCTAACAAACACATCCAAATATATGTTAAAAGTCTCCCAACATGAGAACTGAAGTATTTGGTATTGCTAATTCTTGCCAATTTTGAATACTGGGATATTTTATTCCTTAGAACTCTAGCTCATAAAATCCTGCAACTAGATTAAAATCTCTGCTTTTGAATGAAAAATGCTTCTAGCCTTCCTGGCTGCAGAGTGCAACTTGAAGACATGACAGTACAATTGTGAACACTCAAAAAAGGAAGATAATTAAGGACCACAAATCTTACATGACTTTTGAACATTTGGAATTCGATACATCTTGTCCTTACAAACAAAAATAATCTGTTAAATATTTTTAATATTCTGTTCCTGTTTTGAGCCAATATATTGATGTACACTGGCATGACTGATATTTATCTATCCTGGAACATACATTTAAGAGTAGAGTTACTATATCATCTAAGGCTAGTTAACAGAATACTAAAGACAACAACATAGAAGAATTAATTGTTAATTCAGAAACACCCCCCCCCAGATATACGTTTAACAAAAAACAATACAAAATAAGCATCAATGACACTGACAATCCAAGCATTTCTGTGTTATTATTTATTTACACTTTGATGAATATGAACAGGGTTAATTTTTGCTTTTAGTAAACAAGAAGAAAAAACCCACTATAAATAACAGCTTTGGTTAGAAGAGATGTTCAGTAAGAGCATATATTTACTGTGTTACTTGAAATTCATAGACAGGGATTAAAATGGGTCATATCTGCATTTAAAGAGCAAGGTTAGGCAAGGCAAAAAGGACTACTGTAAAAAAATTTGCAACGTAGTAAACTAAAAATGGGAATTTTGGTTAGAGCTAAGTGAAGCTGTTTTAATCCAATTCCTTTCAAATGCTAATCAGCAAAAAAATTATCAGGCTTTCTGTTGGTAGGAATACTGTGGGCACAACTGATGGAACAAGTTCTCTTATCGCTTTTTAAAACGAGGAATTTTTAGAAAAACCTAGTCTGAGAATCCAGAACAAATTAAGTATATGCAGTTAGTATTTTAGTACAAGTTTCCAATGTGAAAAAACAGATCATTTGAATTGGGGTGGAGGAGGAGGGGGAGAAAAGTTGCAATAAAGGGTAAGTGTAAGCTTCACGAAGCAACATTTCTTGGTTAGAAATTGAGGTAGGATGGACTTTACATCACAGAAAATTAAATACAAAAAAGCCGTCAAACAGAAATTCTACTTGGATTGTTACTGCTTCCTAAAAAGTGATGAAAAACAGCTTTATGAATCCAGAAATAACCAAGTGTCAGTTTCATTAGAAACTTCACTTGGAGAGGCTGTGAAGCAGGGGTCAG
Organism: Alligator sinensis; assembly: GCF_000455745.1. Lineage (NCBI taxonomy): Eukaryota > Metazoa > Chordata > Crocodylia > Alligatoridae > Alligator > Alligator sinensis. The sequence goes on along the minus strand of NW_005843363.1, from coordinate 74,461 downwards.
CAGTGTTTTGGGGCAGAGTGCCAAAAATACCCACAACCTCAACTTGTAAGATGCTGGTGTGCCAGGGCTGGGGCTGTGAGGGGCCCAATCCTTGTTGTGGCAGCAAAGCCCCAGGCCCTTCCCCACCATCTGCCTTGAGGTGCTCATGCCAAGCAAAATGCCTTCGCATGCCACACACTGGCACCTGTGCCAGGGGTTGCCTACCCCTGCTGTGAAGTCTCCATCCCTGGAAACTTAATAGCAGGTTAGACAAAAGTTTGAATTAAGTGGTTTATACAGGCACGATCCTACCTGGAACAGAGGTCGAGCTAGACGAGGTCCTTTCCAGCCTTACTTTTCAGATTTTTTGATTGTGTGTCAGAGAAACAAGGTGACCTTTACATTTAGCAATGCTTTTGATGACCAACATCAACTCCCTTCTATAATACTGATGATGAGTAGGCCCAGAAGTGTCAGCTAGATATGAATACCCTATTAGAGTGGAAGAATAGCTACTAGAGGGAGAAGGAGATCAAAATCCTTAACAGATTTTTCCTTCCACTTTTAATCATGATTTTTTCTATCATATCCATCCATACTTTTCAAGCAACCCAGACCCATGTGTAAGACAACAACCTCAAAATACAGACCACCAAGATATTATTTTCATGACTGAAAAAAAAAAAAAATGATTTTTTTTTATGATTCTATGAAACACTGTGGGAGTCCTTCCTTTAATGCAATAAACTTTCTATAGCTTCCAGTTCTTTATTTCTCATCTAAAAAAATAAGGGGACAACAGATTTATGAGCAATACAGTTAATTCCAGGAATGAAAGGAGGAGCACCCAAAAGGTATGCCTATTTCCTTGGCTGTTTTCACTGCAATCACCTCTCTTTTTGACCAGCATATTCCTTCAAAATGTGTATTTCACTCTTAATGGGTTAAGACTATAGCAGATTTTAGATTTACTGACAAAAATGTCAATGACCTTCAATAGTCTAAGATCACCAGAAGTTCTGAAGCTGCTTTTTGGACAGCTTGTAACAGGGTTCCTTTGAAGCTGAAGTTTCTTCTGCCAATACGCAAAACTTGAGTCTGTTAGAGAAGAGCTTCTAGTATATTCTCTCTCTACAAACGACTAATAAAATGCAGAATAACACTGACAGGTTAAAAAAAGAAATAAAATAGATCCCATAAAAAGCAACAGAGGAAGACAGCGGAAAACTACCATACAAAAACCATGAGAATTAGAAAGCTCTGCAAATATAGCCCTTTTCTTCCCTTAACCTCCAGAATAGCACTTGAAAGGGTTAACAACTTGACACAAAGCAACACAGCTTTATAAGAATCAATATATGGAATTTCAGCAATTTTGTCAGTGTAACCAATGCTTACATACATTGTGAAGTCATGCTAAAAAGGACAAAAGGTGGTTTTAGTCAGATTGCTTTACTCAATGGCTTACCGCTCCAGGCTTGCTCTGTCTGGCCAGGGAAGATTGAAAGATATTCTATAGCAAATTGGGGTAGAGGACAAAAACAAAATAATTACAAAATAAACCCCCCAAAAAACCCTTAGGTAAAACACGCAAGTACCCCATATCAGCAGTTTTCTTCTTGCTATCTTTATCGAGGGAAGAGGCTTTATAAATAAAATCCAACAACATTTCACAAGAGGCAGCCAGGAAGCACTGGAAAGCTTACAGAATCTTTTAAAGAAGTTCACTATATGTATGGTTTGCACAGAAGCCTTATTTGAACTCCTGATGCAACCGAAACTAAAGAACATTTTAATTACAAGACACTTTCCCCCTAAGTGTTGACTCTGTTTTTCCAATAGACACACTAAGCAACACTACCCTGTAAACAGTAGTTTTAACTGAATTAAAATTAAGCTGCCAAGAATCTGAGAATCATTGCTCAGCAATGGCAGCTACCCTGAATTTTACTAACAAGTGTTTTCTGACATACTCGTGTGTTTTTTCATAATCTTTCAACGATTAGAGTTTCAATCTTAAAAAGAATTACAAAATAGGCCACTTATGTAGCTAAAGTATGACAGTAACTTAATTTGTTTATCGAAAATAAATATTTAGAATTCAGTTGAGCAACTTTAGAAGTGCTTTAAAATACAGGAATTGATGCAAAACTCCTGTTGTGAAGATATCTTATTTAACAAAAAAAATGAACTAGGATAGAGTTTAACCTATCTCTAACGAGGTGTTTTAGGACTACCCTTAGAACTGAAGAGTTCAGGGCTCTCAGTTATCAATCCAAGTCCACAAATTCAAGATAATCGCTTTCCAATTTTTCTTTATTTCAATTACTCCCATCCATCCAAATGCATATAAAACATACAAACTGGATGAAATGTAAACCGGGGTTGGAATTGTCAAGAGCTACCAGCACTGGCCTAATTCTTGTCATATGGACATCAGGGTCTTCAAAATGTATGAGTTAGTAAAACCCAATCCTAAATGCCACTAATAACATTTATAAGATGCAGTTGAAAACTGCTATATTATCATCCAGAAGAACAGACTAGACACATAGGCTTTGGAACGCTGAGCCAGCATAGTAGGTACATTCTAAAGTTGATGATCTATCAAAAGTACTTGGGAAGGAAATTCCAAGAGGGATGGAAAAAACCCTGAAGCTGATAAGTTTTAAGGTAGCTTCTCCTCCTGTATCCAGTTATTTAGTCTAGTCTGTGTGTTTGAAGAACATACATCTACCTGAAATGAAAAGTCATTCATCATTGATAAACCACAATCGCATATGAACAACTCACCTATCCACAGGAGTTGATGTATTTTCAATAAAACTAATAACTTTCTCTTTCACATTCACAGATTTAGTCTTCAAAGCAACAGTCATTTTATTTACCAAGGACTTCACACCTTTCCCATCACTTAAGCCATTAGGAGAATCACCCTGTAAAAGTAACTGCCCTGAGAATTAATTATAAAACAACATTTGAACTGTTTACCAGTAATTTCTTAGGAATGAAAACAAGCTACAAGAAAATGAGTCACATTAATTGCCAGGACTTATAGATAAGTGCTTATTAGTATTTAGTTATAAAAATTAAGCATAACGTATTAGTGAAACATTTATCTAAAAATACAGAAAGAGAAGAAAAAGTGCCAACCATTCCATCTTAAATACATGTCAAAATTAAAATCCCATATTTTTAGAATATTACAAGTATAGAAAGAATTCAAAGATGTCACAAGCACATCCTCCACAGGACCATAAATAGTACCCTAGGACATTTATACACAAACACTTTCATTCCTGGATGTGCTGGAGATCCAACACACTGGAGCAAGCTCAATTAATCGAGTCTGCTTCGCTTGCAAGCTGCTGTGCATGGCACTGTGTTTCTTGCACTTGTATAAATGGCGAAAACCACGTCAGTGCAGAGAAAACGGCACTGGTGCACTTTTGAAATAACACACCTTCTATGCGTTTTAGTTCAAAAGAGGACTGCCACCATTTTCTGCACACTGATATGCATTTCGCCGAATATGCAACTGCAAGCGATGCAGCACTGGGTGCTTTCATGTGTAAAAACGCCCATAGTGAGTCAGATCAATATTTCACTTAGCCCAGTATCCTATCTCTGACAGTGGCAGAAGTGTTTGCTATAGAGGGAGAACACTGAACTGGATACCTCTAGAGTGATTTAGCCCATAGGCAACACCCTCCCTGGCATCCACCATTATTGGTTTAGAGATGCCAAAAGGAAACATCTCCAACACGACCACTAATAAATCCATCATCCATGAATTTATCTAGTCCCTTTCTGAACTTGGCTGTGCTATCTGCTTCTTCCACCTCCTGTGGCTATGAATTTCCCAAGTTACGTTCACACTGCATAAAAAAGTACTTTATTTTGTTAGTTTAAAACCTATCACCTACTAATTTCAGTGGATACCGCTAGTTCTAGTATTCTGGGACTTGGCAAACAATAGTTCCCTGTTCACTTGGTCCACACCCTTCATGGTTTTACAGACCTTGATATCCTACCTCAGCCTTCTCCTTTCCAAACTGAAGAGTCCTAGCCTTTATAGTCTCTCCTGGTATGGTAACTGTTTCAGGCCCCTGATCATTTTGGTTGTCTCTCTCTGTACCTTTTCTAATTCTACTACAGGTTTCCCTCACTTTATGTAGTACGTGCATTCCTGGAAAATGGCACATAACTCAAATTTGCATAAAGGGAACCCACTTTACAAAGAAACAAATAGGGAAACATTCCAAGACCTCGACTGTACTGACCCCCAGACCCATTTCTACCACTTTTACAAGGTAATTTTGGTACTCAGCAAAAGCAGACAGCTGGAGATAAGCTAGTGGGATGCTTAGAAGCCATAATGAGGATGGCAACTACAGAAACACGTCGCAAAAAATGAGCGAGGAGCACAGATCCACACAGGAGACTATATTTTGGTGCGCATCACTCGTGCAATGCACCGCACAAAGCAGCTGACTTGGAGTTTCCACCACACTGATCACATGAGTCAACTGACCTTGCATATAACAAATTTTTGGTATAAAAAGGGTCATTGCATAAGAGCAAATTCACACAACAGAACCTGCATAAAGCGAAGGAAACGTATACATCCTTCTGGAGATGTGGGAACCAGAACTGCACACAATATTCATGATGTGCGTGCACCACTGATTTGTATAATGGCATGATTATAGTTCTCCATTTTGTTTTCAATTCTCTTCTTAAATTATGCCCAATATTTTATTGGTTTTCTTGGTTGCCACTGAACACTGAGCTGATGTTTTTTAAGAGCTACTTACAATGACTCCAAAATCTCTTCCCTGAATCATAACAGCTAGTTCAGAACCCCGTGTGGATCTTCACATGCATGTAGAAAGAGGGCTGATAATCCTCATATTCAAGCCATGTTGCTATTGGCTTTCTTGGCCCCCTTAAAACCTGCACAGCCTCACCTCTCTGAAGTAAATCATTTTAGATATAGGGGTGCGGGTTGTAGTCTGTTGATTTAAGGACATAGGCAGACAAGGTTCTTTGGGTGAATCCGATATCTTTTATTAGACCAACTTAAATAGTTGGAAAACAATTTTTAAAGCAAGCTTTTGGGTTTTTTAATAAAAGATATCATATTCACCCAAAGAACCTTGTCTGCCTATGTCCTTCGATATTAAACAGACCTATGTCGGGACCCAGGGCAGCCGGCCAGCAGCTCTCCCTGACTCCCACCCGGGCAGTTAAGGGTCCGTCAGGCGGGTACTTGTGACGCTTGGAGTGGAATTAATTAGGCGGACGCTTATCGTTTGCAAAGCAAGATTATTTACTCACGCCGTCAAGGTGGTGAAGGACGGAGGTTAGAAATACTTGGTTAGTTACAGCTTATAGGTCGTAGGTCGGTCTGCATAAGAGTTCAGTGGTCGGGCAGAGAAAAGGTCGGGCCGGCAGGTCGTTGATTTACGTCTGAGATTGGGTCGAGACGCGGGGAACTGACAAGTGATCAAATTGTCAGTTACTCTAACGCATACGTTCAGAGGTCTCCAGGTTACGTGTGCGGAGGTCTCCCGTTCTTCACAGAAGTGAAGACGGGTTTTATTTGTGTAATAGCCAATTGCTTTTCACCACGTCATAAATTTAATTAGAATCGCCAATTATCTAGCGGTCTTCGCTAGGGTGTTATCATAGGGTTACTCCTTGTTTTCTTTCACCAATTATAATGATTTATGTACAGCACAGAAGGCTAAGTTTCATTTCTAGTTAGTGTCGCAGTTATAAATCTCTTTTTGACATGCGCAGCAAAAAAGCGGTTACTATCATTATTGTTAACCCTTAGTTAACCTAGTGCAGAAAAAAAACTGTTTTGAATGGTTTTACTTGCTTGTGACATGGGCACTACTTAATTTGGTTGTGACAACCTAATTCAAGATTATGACAATTTTGACCAATGACTGACTTGCTACGCAACCAGTCATGTTTTACTGAACCTTTTTGGGAAATTTAGTGACATTTTGACAGGAGCAGTCAGGGCTTCCTATTAACTAAGGTGATAACCTTAAACATTTTACACCCCAAAGTGAAAACATAGAATAGAATAGTTTATTCCAGATACTTTACTGAACAGATACCAGTGGGAAAAGATCTCTTTTTCATAATTTTTTTTCTCAAGACAAAAACAGACTTCAGGCTGTCTTCTGATACAGATGATTATGATGCAAAGCACTACATTATTCAAGACAGAAGGCAGCTAGATTTAGTCCATTTGAGACCCTTCATATCTACCATCTATTCAATAGCAAAAACTGCTTCACAATGACTATCAGGTGTGCACAGGTACATGCTAGTATATGAATTTTGGAGCAGATCCAACTACAGGGCTGGGGCCTAATAATAGCATCCACATTGCATACATCAACTTAGAAAAGGTCTCTATAAAGAATACACAAAAATACTGCCTCAATGTGCAACTTACACTTACGTCAACAGAGGAGTTTATGCTACTTCTTGAGCCCAAGGTACTAGCAATCCAGTGGCCATATCCATTTTCTGGTCCTTCTACATTAATATCTGCTAAATGCTGCTGGAGTGCTGTTGAAAAAGACATTTAAGAAAGATGAAAGCCACAGGTAAATGAATGGGGTGATCATGTCATACTTCAAAGACAAATGTCAATTTTTACTCCAGAAGGTTTAGAAAAAGAAAAAATATGTTTAAATGCCATTGCAATGGTTTTTGCTTTTTTCCTTTCAATATTACAGAGCACTAATACAAACTTATTGTAAGGATGTTGAGAGAGACAACATTTAATTTCAGAGAAAATAGCAGCAACAGGAAATAAACAATTGCTCCATCTTTGACCCTATGGACACAGCAAAACAATCCCTAATTTAATAATCTGAGGTCCCTATCTTAAAACTTACAGGAGTAGATTCCCAAACTCATGCAGTGCCTTACTGATTTCCACTCTGGTCTAACAACACTTTGTAAAGTACAGAATTAGGAACTTAACTTTTAAAGCAACCCATTAGTGATGAATTACATGACAATTATTAGGAATCAGTGCAACTGCTTTAGCATATATAGAATCAACACTACAGAGGAGGAAGAATGAGATCTCAGCTATGCATTGTTAATTTTCCCTATTCAGAAATCAAGATAAGCAATGAAAATGGTAAAGCTAATAAATAAATATGGAAATATTTGTGTGTTCAATAACACAAAAAAAACATTGCTTCATCTTTGGTGAACATGGCAATAAGCCATGATCACCAAAAATCCCAGAGTAGTTTTGATAATTCAGTTTGACAAATTTCCAGCTTTGTTAGGTAAAAAGTAAATATAAAAGACATTAGTAAATGAAAATCTTACCCATAAATCCTCCTTTGGCAATGCTTACATATTCTTTGTTTTTCTGCAATAAGAAAAAATAGTTCATTGCACTTATGAAGCTCATGGATTTGACAAATGAATGATAGGAACTGGTGCTCAAGCTTCAGGCTGTAGCACACTTAGCAGAAGAACAGTTCCTTTATTAGAATCATAGAAAAGGAAGGTTGGAAGGGTCCTCAGGAGGTCATCTAGTCCAACCCCCTGCTCAAAGCAGGACCATCCCCAACTAGATCAGTCCAGCCAAACCCGTCTGGCTGGGTTTTGAAACCCCCCAAGGATGGAGCTTCCACCACACCTCTGGGTAACCTATTCCAGAGGTTTACTACCCTCCTAGTGAGAAAGTTCTTCCTAATATCTAACCTAAACTCAACTTGCTGCAACTTGAGACCATTGCTCCTTGTTCTGTCATCTGCTACCACTGAGAACCATCTAACTCCATCCTCTTTCTAACCCCACTTCAAGGTCAAAAAGCCCAAAAGAACATCAGATTGGACACCTCGCAGTGGACGAAACCCTAACCTTGACCGCTACATTGACTGCTTCAGGGAAAGAATGAAAAATGAAATAATCAGCAGCACACGCCACCACAACAACCTCTCTCTACCAGAGAAAAAGGCCATAGAATCTCTAAGA
>NW_005843363.1:63869-64717 GCF_000455745.1 Alligator sinensis | reverse complement strand
TTGGAGTGAGAACCTGCAATCTCTGATTGAGTTCCATCAGAAATTCAACAATGACCATCCCTCCATCCGACTTTCTTTAGAATACTCCAGCACCAACATCCCCTTTTTAGACACAATGATCAGTATCCAGAAGGGTAAAATACAGACCACAGTATACAAGAAACCCACAGACCAACATACATATCTGCACAGAACCAGCAATCACCCGAAACACACCAAAAAAGCTGCAGAGAGGTAGATCACACGTTTGAAAGAGCCACCTGGATACCACGTGAAGAACTGCTGCAGTACAGTGTCATGACCCAATGACTGTGTGCACGCTTCGGCACTGCAGAATTATTTCCCGCCACATGGAGCTTTCTTTGCACGGTGCAGTTCTTAGCTGCAGAGAGAAAACCCTGGTGCAAAGGAGTTCCCGCCACCCGTATGTAAATTTGTTTCCCACTATTGGCTGTTTCTAAATTATTCCCACGTGGCGGCTAGCGATTGGCTCGTTAGCCATATAAAAGGTTTGAGCAGTTTCCGCCCAAGTTGTAGAGGACTCCATAACCATCTCGTGGGGACTCTGAGAATGCGGCAGAGTAACAGAAACTTTGTGTGCATCTCAGAGGAGTTCGGCGGCCTGATCAACCACCAACCTCTTCCCGTCTCGTTCGTTAAATTCTTCTTAAGACGTATCTACGGTTTTTGCGCGCTTGTCAAGGGTATCCAGAGCTCTGTCGTGTTTGTTTTGCAGAGCCTAACAAACTCCGCTCGTGTGTCTTCGGTGGAGCCTAGCAAACTCCACTTGTGTTTGTCTGTAACTGCAACTCAAGAAAGTTTTTCCTGCCTGCACCGCGACCACCTAC
>NW_005843363.1:58517-63318 GCF_000455745.1 Alligator sinensis | reverse complement strand
GGAAACTTACACAACACTTCCCAGAGACGAGCCTACGAGCTCCATTTTATCAACCTGCTGGATACGAGAGATCATGGACTAAACATAGACATTGGATTTTTGACACATTATAATCTGCCTGACAACGGACTCCCCAGCCCAGCCCCTGGCTTCTTTACTTTTCATTCCATCCAGGAAGAGCACACACCAACTGCTGAAACTTCCTTAGCCTGACGAAGGGTTTTTGAACCCGAAAGCTTGCTCAATAACTATTCTCCAACTATTTGGGTTGGTCTAATAAAAGATATCAAATTCACCCAAGGAACCTTGTAACCCCACTTCAGGTAGCTGAAGGCTGCTATTAAGTCTTCTCTCAGTCTCCTCTTCTCTAGACCACATATGCCCAGTTCCCTCAGTCTTTCCTCATAAGTCATGTCCCCAGCCACCTCACCATTTTTGTCACCCTCTGGTGGACTCTCTCCAATTTGTCCACATCCTTTCTGTAGTGGGGGGCCCAAAACTGAACACTACTCACCAGTGCTGACTAGAGGGGAATAATCACTTCCCTTGACCTGCTGGCAACACACCTACCAATGCAGCCCAGCAAGCTGTTAGCTTGCTTAGCAACAAGGGCATAAGGCTGGCTTCCTATTCAGCTTTTGTCCACTGCAAGCCTCAGGTCCTTTTCTGCAGAGCTGCTGCCCAGTCAGCCCCCAGCCTGTACCGGTGCATGGGATTGTTCCCTCCTAAGTGCAGGACTTTGCACTTGTCCTTGTTGAACCTCAGGAGATTCCTTTCGGCTCAATCCTTCAAATATGTCTAGATCACTCTGAATCCTTGCCCTACCCTCCAGCATATCTACTACCCCCCTAGCTTGGTACTGCTTCCAAACAGGTGTTAGATTCGGTGCTACTTCCAAATAGGTAAACTTAATCTTTAAAAAATGACTAGTTTAGACCATAGGTCTACAACTTGAATCCTGTAAAAAAATACCTGTTCTTATCTTTCATCACGTGAATAATCCCACTGTAAACCAGTGGGACTATTCATGAGGAAAAATGCTAATTGCAGAAAAATGTTTGTTATTTGGAACATGCTTCTCCTAACCTGCAGGTAAGCATGAAGCACATAAAAATCGTATGTATTTTTTTGTTGCTTACATTTCAGGTTACCTCCCCATTGAGTCTTTGTTAGCTTAAATTTGTTCATTTTTTACACACCAGGGTCCCACCCTTCTGTCAATTTGAGGGACAGTAAGATCCAACTTGAAGTGAACAGCCACTTTTTTTTGTCTTTCAACAAATACTCAAACCATGACTAGTTCTAAAAACAGTAAAAGCTACCTTTACTGGGAATCTATTACATTATACAGACTGGATGAAGAAACGATATATTATATTAGTTGTTAAAACAAATTCCAGTATCTTAGCTGTACCTGTAAAAAGTGTGCCAGCACCATGTTCATATACATGTCCTCTTCTTCCCTGCCACTTCCCATGAAACAGAGGTGTTCTCCACCAGCTATGGAGCCAGATTCAATGGACTGCTTCTGTGCTTCTAACAAAGATTTTACAGATTGTGCAAATTCTGAAGGGTTTTGGAGCATCTACAAAAGAATACATATATATATTTATGTTTGTATACAATTTATCACAGATATAAACTATCAGAGTAAAAAAAAAAAGTCTTCATTTTTATTTGTTAAAACACTAGCAATGTGTTCAGAGCTTTTCAAGGCAAAAAAAAAAAAAAAAAAAAAAAATCAGTCTGCCGCAGAGATCATACCACTAAGGAACACCAAGGGTTTTTTTTTGGTTTTGGGGTTGCTTTTTTCCCCTCAAAGAAAAAAAAATCACCATGAAGGGAATATTTTATTAATCCAATTTTTATGGACAGTGCACCAGAGCAACTTGGGCAAAGGGAGGGCTTTCTATGTTTGTGAAGCAAAGAGGCACTTAAAAAAAGACAATGAGCCAATGAGGCTAGCTTCCATTCTCACATTTCTAAGTAGCTTTCCCATTAATATTTGAATGCTACTGAGAAGAACCAAAAAGGTGTTGGGGGGTTAAGGAGATTAGATACATATGTATGGGCTAGTTGTATAATGTCTCAAATACTTGAGCTCTTGAAACAAACTGGCAGGTCTGGGATATCTAAGAGGACATGCAAAGGACCCAAGTTCACTTAAAAGCAGAACTATGGTAGCCTCTACACCAGTGGTTCTCCACATTTTGAGGACTCAAGGTACCCCCCCCCCCAAATAGGCTTGGATCTTCCCTTGTTAGACTCAAGGAACCCCTCAGAAAATTATAGCTCTTAGGTTTTCACTAATTTTTCACTCATTTCACTCCCTAGCTGGCTGAGGCGCAATGTGCTTCAAGATGAAGAAGCAGGCAGCCCTGAGATGGCCATTCCCCTGTCTCACGGTACGCTGTGCCTCAGCCAGCTGCTCTGCAGGGTTTGAGGGGGAGGGGGTCTGGGAGGGGGGGTTTGCTATCAAGAAATCTAAGTAGCAAATTTTGCCCTGGCACTGCAAATCAGCAGTGCCACAAACAGATTAATTTGCAACTCATGCAGTTTGCCCCACAAACCACATGTTCCTGCACATCTGGATCTAGCCTCTGGGTTTATCTTATAAATTATGTTTGTACACCTAGCAGTACTAACATTGCATGGTGCCCTTGAAAGGATCTTAATGCACCCCAGGGTGTCATATCACCCTGGTTGAGACTCTCACTGTATACTGTAGACCTCACTACAACTAGAACAATATAAACTGACTTTCTGAATTAGTGAAAATTGTGGTTTTTTTCCCTCCCTTGAAAGGTCAGGAGCTGAATTAAGCTAGTTGGGGTTCAAACAGAATTTAAGGGGAAAAAAATTCCTTTAACTAGTTTTCCAGCTGGACTGAATAATGAGATACAAAATCTAGTAATCTGGCAAGGTAACAAGAGTAATTCTTTTAGCTGAAATTAGATCCAGGATCCTCTTAGAGAATGGCTGGTGTCCTTTTAATTATAGGTTAAGCCCAACTACCTCCTCTTATTAAGGTTATATATAAATTTTCATCGATTCAGATGCTTCCCTCCCCACCCCTTCATAACACTGTATTTGGTACAGGAGTATAAAATGTTAAATAAGCAGCTTCTTTCTTTAAACTATGGTTTGGGTATTTAATTCCTGTATTAAATCTGCTGCAACATACCTAGTCCAAACAAACAGAACAGTAGCCATGTTACCTTCATTTTTATAATTTAGTCTTTTTTTTTTTTCAGCCATATGAGAGCTTGTTTTATTTATTCAAGTCCTACTTCTCTGGGTCAGGCCAACTGTCAAATTACAACAATTCCTATTTATGTCTTATCTAAATACCTCCTAATTGAGTATATGTAGTTTATTGCAGAGACAGAATCACAGTTTGAAAGGCATAATTGTAACTAAGACGACATATTATTCTATAACATTAAAAAGAGCTTGCAGTGTCAATTTTGCCTCCAGAAACATAATAGTTCAATTTTAACTTATGGGAGTTATGCACATGTATGAAAGTGAGAACATATATGTTTCTTTCCTATATAAATAATGGTTTAGTTTCAGAAGAAGCTAACTGTGCAGAGAATACTTGGATTTAAATAGTCAATATTAACTCTCTGCTGATTAAATAATATTACTGAAATACAAAAACTGTGATATAAATGAAGGGAAAGACTCATTACCCCAAAAGATCAAAAAGCCCCATGTCAACTATGTATAAAATAATCATTCTACTCAGTATCAAAAAGTTACTCTTAAGACGACAAAAAAAAAAATCAGTATTAATAGTTTAAGATGGGAACTGAAGAATATTATGGCAACCAAATAAAATAGCACAGATTATTTCAAAACAGAATGCATCGCTCCTACCTGCATAGACATTAACATGAGATCTTTAATCAAGTGAGGATGGTGTAAGTTTTGCTTGCCAATCCCAAGGCTAAAGTACCTTCTCTCTCACAGCATGCTATAGCTTAACATACTACAGCACAAACTCATGGGCCTCATTAACAGCATGGTGCCATGCCCCTAAAACAATGCCGTGGTGTTGCTTTTGTTCCGACTGAAAGAGGAGTGCCATCTGGCTAAGTCAGTGACACCACTCCAGCACCCTAGATATGCTTTGGGGTCGTCTTTATTCTTATTCAGAACTTCACATTGTGATGTTACAGAGAATTAAACATTTCTTAGCAGGAAAGCTACCATCAGTGGTAGGTTCAACACTGCCATATTTAATTTTTTAGGAAAATATCAGACAAATGAGTTGAGAATTTTTAAAGCCTTAAGAATTTACTTAGCAACAGGACTTCTAGAAAGAGTTGTGAAATGTGGTAATACAAACTAAAGACTACCCCCTCAGGCCCTGTGAACTAGAGAATGAGTACCGACTTAAAACTGAATTAAATATCCAAACAAACAATAGTTGTTTAAAGAAAGAAGATGCTTATTTAACATTTTATACTCCTGTACCAAATACAATGTTTTGAGTGGGTGGGGACAGAAGCATTTGAGTTGATGCAAATTAATTTGACATTAATTTGCAGGAATAGACATTTTTCCTTGCTTCTCAGTTTTAATTTTAAAAGTTCAGGGGCAAAGCCTGTCCAAAGCAAAAAGTATACAAACCAAGTCTGAGTCTAAGTGAAAGGCTGTTGATAAATGCCCAGCATTATACTGCTCTGCAGGACGACAATCCACTACAAAGAACCTTACTCCTTCCTGAAAGAGAAGAATTGTGCGTTATAGTTTACAAAATTTAAGGTTTCAAATAATTACTATGAAAGTTACA
>NW_005843363.1:57692-58507 GCF_000455745.1 Alligator sinensis | reverse complement strand
TCAGCATGAATGTCAGTGTTGTAAGGAAGGAGTTTTGTGATGTGGCCTACCAACTATGAGGAAAGCTGCAGCTAGCAAGGTATCGACATCACCAAAATGTACTAATAGTAATCTATTCCTATCTATCTGTAAACTGAAATTAATTTACCTACTAGTCAGAACTGATAGCATACACCAACATAACCCAACACAACAACACATCATTCTAATGAATACCTATGGTCCCATGGGACCAGAAGTAAAATTCATTAAAATGTGTTTGTTATGTTAGGGTTGGTTAATTTGCTACAATAATACAGAAAAAAAAAAAAAAAAGGATTCCCGCTGGGGGCTTTTTTTTTTCCTGCTGTGGGCTTTTTTATTTGATTGTTTTTACAAGCAGGGTTCTTTATACCAAAGTTGTAGTAGACATATCTTTGAGATTCCAGTTTAACCGTCCATTTCTATTCAGCACAGCAAATAAGTGTGTGTTTAAGCCCTCTTGACTTCAACAGAATCTAAGCAAGCGCACTAAAGAGTTTAACTGACTGGGGAAGATGTATACACACGCTTAAGAGTTTGCTGAACATGGGCCATAAACTGATATTAAATGCAAGGAGTTCTTAAAATAAACTTATACAAAACTACAGCATTATGCACATACTGTACTAAGAGTAAAAATCTCTGCATGCAACTATAATCTCTGTTATATTTGTAATATAAACTATTAGACAAATAATTTGTAACATTTCATTGTCAATAGTCAGAGGTCTCTTGTGCCAGTGTTTTGGTTGTGAGCAGAGTTGATGAGTTAAATAATTGTGGATTTTTATGTC
>NW_005843363.1:54845-57661 GCF_000455745.1 Alligator sinensis | reverse complement strand
TGACCCCTTGTTTCTGGAAGTTCAAGTCAGGAAAATGTCACTTGAGGCTCCCCGTCTCCCTCAGATCTCTAGACCTTCCAAAATAGATATGTTTTTGTTCATGTGTTTGTTTGGGGGGGGGGGGGGGGGGGGGGGGCAGAAACAAAAAAAACCCCAACAACAAAAACCTGCCCCAGTCACTATAGCAGGCCTGCATTGTGGCCAACAAAGGAGACAGGCATGAAACTGTTTCTCATAAAACAGCAAATACTCTGTTGCATTTTGAGATCATGGGAAATACTAAAATATCAAGGATTCATTTCCTTTCCTTTCCTCCTCACTCCCCCCCATACGGAAAACAGTAAAAATGTATTATTTCTTGCTACTAACCCCTTGTTGCTGATTTGCTTGAAGAATCTCAGATACTGAAATTGCTAGACAGAGAGCTTGGCTCAAGTCTGTGTCATCATCCTTGAGTCCCAACAAGCTGCTGCCAAAAAGACTGTGGTTGTCCTATTGTGGCAAGAGACAAAATACTTGTAACATTAACTGAAGTTACATGCATAACAGACTCCAAACTAAAATTACTTCTGCAATAACATATGTATACACTGTTCTTTATAGGCAAGTTTAAAATAAAAAGTTACTTGCTTTTTTGGTGAGTGGAGTTTCTTCATAAGAATTTCAAAGAAACCCCCCCCAAAAACATTACAATGACTGGATTTCATTATCATGTTTGGCAAAAATATTAGTTTACAAACAAGCTCATCTCAGCCAAAAGAAGGTTGTTAAGGAAATCCTGACCCTCGGATAAACCCTATTATTAATCTACCACAAAGAATTTATACCATACTTGAACTCAACAGCACTGCTTCCATCAGAAGAGAACGCAACCTCTTTGGCTCTATATAAAACACTGTTAGATTAACTTTCAAGGATATTAAAACTTCCAAGAGAAGTGGGAAACAGCATCCAAGAACTGTGTATTAGGCTAAAGAATGTCCAGTGAAGTTCCTGACAAAGTGCTCAAATAATCACCAAATTATAAGGCGACCTCATAACTGCTTTGTTGTTACCTTTCGGAAAGAAGCTGGAGTTTTGCTACAATAATATTGTGCTAGAGAGAAAAGATCTTCTATATCTTCTATGTCCAGATTTGTTGGGGAAGTCTCTAGGAATTCTGAAACATGCAACATATGGATATTATTCTATTTAAACAAAGTATTACACATGGCTTTTTCATGCAGCAAAATACATACTTTAATAGAGCACAACACAGTTAAGCTCATCAACTAACACACAAGATAACCTGCCCTCTCATTCAGGAACACAGTCATCATGGAAGCTACATATTTAATGTGTGTGTGGTCTATACAGGATAACTGGAGTTATAGAAGTAGCTTCTTAAAACAGCCTTTACTGAATTCGACAGGATGTAACAGTTAACCAAGTCTCACAGCTCTGAGAACTGCTCTAATTAAAAGTCCTGCTGTGTCTCCTGTATCAGTGTCCCCCACAATTAAAAATGATGGCGGGGTGCTTGAATGCTTGTCAAACAAGCTTTAGTTCAAGCGCCCCCACCGCCATTTTAAGCGCGGGAACACTGATACATGAGGTGCAGGAGGCTGCTGGTGCACAGTAATTGGCACACTCCTGCAGACTTGATTAGTCGAGCCTGCTCTGGTGTGATGGTGTTCCAGAGCATCAAAGCACCCTCTGCGCTCATGTATAGGTGCCCATTAGTTACAGAATGGTGGAGCCAGACAATGCAAGAGATGTGTGCGCACATTTCTGAACATCAGAAGTGCAAGCGAACTATTTACCTTCCTCCCTCCCCTGCCCCGCCCCCCCAGTCCAGCACTTGGGGCATGGCCCTTCCCCGTCCTCCCCACTCCCCAGTTGGTATGCCACTGGCTGGAGTTTCTACTCAAGTTTGTGCACATTTAGTGCATTTCTCTATATATTTAGTCTAGGGACAGATATTACACAAACTGGTTTAAGTGATCAGAAACTGGTTTAAACCTGTAACACAACAGATGTTCAGTGTGCATAAACCAGTTTGAAAATTGCTGAAAGCAGTCTAAGATAAACCTGGTTGAATGTAGTATCAGACTTAACTGATTTGGATCAAACTGGTTTATGCAATGTCTGTCCCAGACCCCTTACTGGTTTAAGTTAAACCAGACTCCCCCAGCATCCCGGCATGCTCCGTGGGCTAGGCAGGGCTCTCTGCTCCCTGGCTGCAGCTCCGGCAGAGACTGCAGGCACCTGCCTGGCTTCTGCTCCTCCCACTCCCCTCTAAGCAGGGATTCCGCCATCCCGTCTGCCTTACACAGACACATAGCATTAGCTATTAGACCACATGCTGGCTACGGTCTGTGGTGTGGCACACAGGACAAAGGCAGAATCAACAGGTAGCTGGTAATGTCCCTCTGTTGTTGTCTTAATGGGCTAATAAACACTGAGTTAGGGGTGATAAACACTGTGTTATCAATTTCCTGCTGGGCTGGTCAGAAGTGGGGCGGATCCCTCCCTAATCAGAGCGCCCTGCCAGGACCTGGCCATGCCTCCCTCATCTCAGCACTGTAGAAGGGAAGGGAGGGCTGCTCTAGTGCCCCCTGACTTCTAGCCTGAGCCACTGCCGGCGTGTGCCTGCATTTTTTCAGTACAGAGGGGATGTCTGAACGATTACAGATTGGTTTAACCTAGCCAGGTTAGACTAACCTGAAAAAAAATGAATCAATTCAGGCTCAGGCTTTTTTAATGTCTGTCCCTAGCCTTACAGTTTAACCCTCACTCACAATTCTCATTAACTTTTTTTTTTTTTTTTGGGGGGG
>NW_005843363.1:39681-54835 GCF_000455745.1 Alligator sinensis | reverse complement strand
GGGGGGGGGGGGGGGGGAAAGAGAAAGAAAGAATGAGGAGGATGGAGTAGGGAAATGCAGCAAAAACTGAGTGCAGGTACCAGATGTTTATCTGTGCATCACAGCGAAAGGGAACCAACTCACCAGAGTATGTCAGAGATACAGCTGTCCCCCCAAAAACCTTATTTTGTATTAAGAGATTTATAAAAGTAAATATATTAAGTTTAAGGTTCACTGACATTAACAAAGCAATATGCCTCTCTATTAGAGAACATCCCTGCCTGAAAAGCTTAGAGGCCTATTTATATCAACAGAACGCCCAGGGAAAAGATCAGCTAAACAGTAATTGCATATAGAGTGCAAGATAAAAATAAAAACTGGAAAGCACAGCAAATGAAATAAGTTTAAAGAAAGAGACTGCTTGAAGCATGGATAATTTCAAGTATATAGCACAAATAAAGGATACCAATTGTTGAAGAAAGGGAGGTACAAGAAAAGAATGGATAAAAGGCCAGAAGCAAATGTAGGGGGAAAAACAAAAAGAAAGATATGAAAACAAAATATGGGCAGGAACAAGTTTTCAGCACAGATTTTTGAAGGGGACAGTCAAGAACATCATGAAGAGAAGTAGATAGCAAGCAGATGAATGAGGACTTCATGAAAGCAGATTAATGGGGAAGATTTTTCTAGCAGTTTTGCAAGAACCATACTTACTTATCATTTCTTCTCTGTCCAATTCTTGTGCCAAGATGGTGTCTCTGAAAACAACAGAACCACAACAGTAGATTCAGTAAAAAAACCCAAACAAATGCATGGAGAAAACAAATGCTTACATTGACTACGTACTCACTTTGCATTGACAAGCATGATTAACATTAGAAAATACATAAAGAATGGATCTGCTTGTTGTAGGTATCCATCCCATATTGCCTGAGTGACTTCAGCTGAGCAGTAATAAGAAAAGAGGCTTCCAAGCTGAAAAGTTAAAAAATGCAATTGAAAAGAGAGCTAGAAATGATTTTAGTACAACAACAATACTGTAACAAAAAGAGACAAGCTAGCTAAAAGACAAGCATGAGAGGCATATAGTATTTCATATCTGCATCATGGATTAAAGGCTAGTTTTACCCTTAAAATCACTTTTACAAAAAGTACACTAGTGAGGCTCAATGATTAAATAGGTCTTAATTTGAAGAAAACCACTTTCAAACACTAAACTGCTTACCCCACAAACTCATTCTGAGATCTGGGATTAGACTAGAATTTTTTTCTGCTTCATATGCCTTCAGCAAAACAGATTTTGAAAAGTTGTACTTGGCTTATAGTTTTGATATTCAAGGCATATATGAATACAGTTCATTTTCCTTGTTCTGCATTTGCACGTAATACCAGTCAAAACTAGCAAAAGCTTGTTTATTTATTTAAAAAGCTGCACTTTGGCCCCAGCTCCAGAGCAAGACGCACAGGCGGAAGCCCATTGTGCCCCCGTGAGCCCCGGGACCCCTGACAACCCCCAGCCTAGCTGGAGGCAAGCAGAGCCCATGGTGAGAGGGACCTAGCCCACCTGCATGGAGGCAGCTGAGAGGAGCTGAGGAGGGTCACTTCTCCCCGCCCTCTTCCCACTTGGCCCAGCCCCCCAGGGAGCCACGCTACTGGAGCCTTGCGAACAGAAGGTGCAAACAGGTGTGCTTCTAGGCCTGGTGTGCAAGTTAGCGCAGGAGTTCATGCAGGAGGGCGGGCAGGAGGGGCACGAGGCCCTAGGCAGCAAGCCTCAAGGGAGCAGTTGGCATAGTAGTAGCCAAATTATTACTGGTGCAATGATGGGTGGGACACATTGCACCCCAAGGTTTACCCCTGCAGCTGGATCCCTCCCCTCTGGTACTTCTGAGGCCTCCACCCAGACAGAACCCATGGTTCCAGCCTCCATTCAGACGGAGCCCCTGGCTCTCAGCTGTAGGGGCTGCCTGGCATGACTCCAGGCACATGGGATCAGGAGCACTGCAACCTCCCCTTGTGAGGTTTGCTCCATATTGGAGTCCCTGGAATGCCAGACAGTGCTGCTCCAGACTGCGGTGCAGAGGCTGTGTGCCATCAGGGATGGCAAACAGGAGACTGACTCCTACTGCCAAGCCCTTTGCCCCAGGAAAGAAGAGGGAAGACCTAGGTCACCTGCCAGGACTAGGGAGGCCAAAAGGCACTCCCATACTGTCCAGCCAAGGCTCACTGTACCAGGGGCACCACCCCCCTGGATCTCTGCAACAGGTATGAACCTCTTGCAGTACCAGTAGAGTTTGCAAAGCTGTCAGCCACTGCAAGTAAGGAAGAAACACAACCAGCTATCATCGATGATCTTCCGAGGTCCCTTCCAGCCCTGATGTCTATGAAATCTATGAAAAAAAATCTATGAAATCCCTAAGACAAAATGCAGAGTGGTCATTGTGGGCAACTCCCTCTTGAGGGGGACAGAGGGAGCAATCTGTCAACCCAACCCCTTAGCCTGGGAGGTTTGCTGCCTCCCAGGAGCCTGTATCCGGGATGTGGCTGAGAGAATCCCAAAACTTATCTGGCCCTCCAAACACTACCCTATGTTCCTTATCCATGTGGGCACAAATGACACAGCTCGGAGCAATCCCAGCTGGGTCGCAAGTGGCTACAGGGCTCTGGGAGCAGGGTTCAGCTGAGGCACCTGACTACTGACACCCAGGAAAAAGCCAATCTGCTTAATGATTACTTTGCGTCTGTTTTTCACCAGCCCAAAGGGACCACCCTGCCTAACATGATGCAGGATGACCAGGGTGAGGATGAATATATGCCCACCATTGGTGTGGATCTTGTGAGGGCGCATCTTGAGAGGCTGGGCCCCCATAAATCAGCTGGTCCAGACAGGTTGCACCCAAGAATGCTAAAGGAACTGACAGACATCATAGTGCAGCCGCTGGTGAGGTTACTCAAGAACTTGTGGCGCTCAGGTGAAGTACCTGAAGATTGGAAGAGAGGCAGCGTGGTGCCCATCTTCAAGAAAGGGAGGAAAGAAGACCTGGCCGGTCAGTTTGACCTCAAACCCTGGGAAGATTTTGGAAAAAATTATCAAAGAAATCATTCTTGACAGGATAACAGAAGGCAACATTCTGAAGGACAGCCAGCACAGGTTGATCAAGCAACACCTACACGCAACAAGTCTCATTTCCTTCTATGACCAGGTGATATATCACCTGGACAAAAGGGAAAAGGTTGATGTCATATATTTGGACTTTAAAAAAGCCTTTGATCTGGTGTTCCGTGATGTCCTCATGGAAAAATTGGGCAACTGCAGCCTCAAGTACTCCAGTCCGATGGCTGGAGAACTGGCTCTGAGGTTAGACCCAGAGAGTGGCAGTTGATGGAACTGAATCAACAAGGCACTTGGTGACTAGTGGGGTCCCCCAAAGCTCAGTTCTCAGACCTGTACTCTTTAATGTCTTCAAAAACTATCTGGACACTGATGTCAAAAGTGGACTGGCTAAGTTTGCTGACAACACCAAACTTTAGGGAAGAGTGTCCACACTTGAGGATAGGCTTGTGATCCAGGCTGACCTTGACAGGCTTGCAAGGTGGGCAGATGAAAACCTGATGGCATTTAATACGAAGAAATGCAAGGTGCTCCACCTTGGGAATAAGAACCCGCGTCACATTTACAGGCTCAGCAATGCTACGCTTGCTAGCATCATGACTGAAAAAGACTTGGGGGGTCACAACTGACCACAAGATGTATATGAGCCACCAATGCGATATCGCAGCTGGCAAAGCAAAAAAAACTCTGGCTTGCATCTACCGATGCATCTCAAGCAAGACCCAGGATGTCATCCTCCTGCTGTACTCGACCTTGGTGAGGCCCCAACTGGAGTACTGCATCCAATTCTGGGCTCCACAATTTAGGAAGGACGTGGCAAAGCTTGAGAGAGTTCAGAGGAGTGCCACATGCATGATCAGGACAAGAAAACAGACTTTATGAAGAAAGGCTGCGATGTATGGGACTCTTCAGCCTGGAGAAGCGCAACCTCAGGGGTGACTTGGTGGCAGCCTGTAAGGGGTGTGCATCATGATCTTGGGGAATGCCTGTTCACCAGAGCACCCCAGGGGATGACAAGGCCCAATGACCACAAGCTCCTGCAAGATCGTTTTAGGCTGGACATAAGGAAAAACCTTCTTTACTGTCTGAGCCCCCAAGGCCCAGAACAGACTCTGGTGCAAGCACCTACTCTGGACACTTTCAAGAAACATTTGGACACTTATCTTGCTGGGATCCTTTGACCCCAGCTGACTTCCTGCCCCTTGGGCAGGGGGCTGGACCTGATCTTACAAGGTCCCTTCCAGCCCTAATGTCTAGGAAATCTAAGAAAATTAGCCATTAATGTCAGCAGACATGACTGAATACATCAAGAGAAGCAGTGAGTTCTTTTTAAGATGGTGCCATTTTTTATACAGCTACTTTTCACAGGGTCATTCATTATCATAGACACATGTGTGGCACCTTCATACAACTGAGAGATGAGTTACTAAACATCTGCCAGCAATGGTAGCATTTTTAATCACTGTAAAACAAACAAAACCAAAAACCCAAAAACTAATCTTTGGGTATACACAATCCTAAAGAAAGCATCCTTTGCTGCTATGAAAAAAATTCATAGCACATGAAAGAAAATAATTTTGTCATTTCCTTCCAGATATCTTGGGCAAAATTTGTAACAATGCTCAATTGAAATGTAAACTACTTTATCAGTTTAGAATCTTATTTAATCTTCTGTTGTATTACCACCATTGTCATAAACTTTCAGTAGCACTTCACCTGCTTTTAAGAGTGACTTTGTGAGATTTTAACACCTCCTGATCTACAGCTGTAATAAGAGTCAGAGGCTTAGCACAAGTATAAAATGAAGAACTGCTGAAAGCAGCCTCTCTTTGAAGGACAATGATGCAACCATAATGTAAGAGCCTCTTCTTACGTAGTTCTGTACTTATAAATTTCATCCCAGCCCTTGAAAAAAGTCAGAAAAAGGAGTCACCCCAATTTAGCTTCCTAATACTAAGTGAAATTTACCATCATCTTATAGTCTCTTACATAGCAAGTGTTCTATGTGTAGAAAATTATTATTGAAAGGTCATCTTAAATTAATTCTCCCCCAAGAGTGGTGAGTAAAGAAGAGGTGAGAGGCAAGAGGCCAGACCTCCATCCCTTGTCCTCCCTGCCCATTTGGGGCAGGAAGCTGCTTTGGATGATGGCTGGCTAAACCTAGATTTGTACGTGCATACTTATAATTTTAGCAGCCCAGAAACGTTATGGGTCATCACCGAAGTTGTGCGCATGTGTGTACACACACACACACACACACACACACACACATTACAGACTTCTTAAAACAGAATGGCATTGTATTATAGCATTTAATTTTCTATGCTAAGTCATCAATAAAGCTATCAAACTTTCAGTACAATCTTGTGGTCCTGATACACAAGACTAACATTGAAATCAATAGGACACATACTTGCCTTACTTCTCAATCAAGTTAATTAAAAAACTGAAGTAGGAAGAAACCTAGTTCTTTAAATAAATATCATTCCACAATTCTATAAACAATGACAGGTTTGAATATCAGTTCTGCATGTGGCTTTCATTTCACATATTTAGCAGAGAGGGATTTGAGTTTATACCAAGTTACTCTAGCTATTATTGACAATCCATGAGCAGATGACCACATGTGGAACAAATGCACAGGTGGATAAGTATTCTGGAGCAGGGACTGGCAACCTACAGACATGGACATGGGACTTCAGCAGCAGTGTCAGCATGGGGAAAAGTGGCAGCAGGTGTTCTTCCTGTGCCAGCAGAGAAGGAAAAAAAACAGGGGTGATGGACACAAGGAAAGTGTCTGCCGCCTCTGTTTTTCCCTGGCAGGAGCAGGGAAAAGTAGCGCACTGTTTACTTTCCCCATGGCAATGGTGAGGAAAAGTGGCAGGAGTGGTTAGATCCTAGCGACCACTTGTGTCTAGCCTAAACTGGGTCAATTTGGCCCACAGCCTTTACTGATTGTCAACTGCTGCTCTAGAGTATTGTAAATTAATCTCCTGGAATATGACAAATCACTGATGTATATACTGTCACCCAAATGTAATGCCAATTATTTCCAACTCCTAATATCAAGGCCTCTGTATGCATATGTTGTATTAAAAGCTATATATTATGAATGAAGACCTGGTGTTCACAGCACCTTGCCTCCTATTAGAATTGATTATAAAAAGATAACACATGCACAACAAATACATCTCTATGATCTTCACATATTCCAATACACTTTAAAGTTATTTTAAAAAAAACAACAACCTAAAGTTCCCTTATATTAGCATTCTGTAACTTGGCAGTTTTCACTTAAAGTTTCTACAGAAATTTATTTTTCATTATGTTTCCCTACTTTCACTTTATTACCCAGTTGAGTGCATATGAGTCTGGTGTCATCTTCTTAGTGTCAAGAAAAGAGCAGAGTTCTGGTTCATGGTACTGGAGAAGCAGCCTAAAGAGATGAAATGGTCTCCCCTTCAGAAAACAATCCCTGAAAAATAAGGAGCAAGAATAATTATAACAAGTCCACAATACTCCAGTCAGCAGGCAACCTCATGTGTATTAAGACAAAAAAACAACAACATAGGGACTGATCCTGTGATGACTTACACAGTCAGCCACATTGAAACTGGCTGAGTAGTAAGGACAATTAGATGCTTTTGCAAGATTTAAACTGTCATGTAGTAGTAGCATCCACACAGATTTACACAACTGAAAAGGCATCATGAACTTGAGTGTGCCACATTGAAAAAACAGACCAAAGTGATTTTTAAAAGTGTCCACTGCTCATCTTGAAAGCATAGGACATTTAAGGGGAAGAATTTACTTGTAAGATAGCAGAGATAGAAGTTGCTTTTACAGTAAAATTAACTCTCTATGAAGACCTCCAATCAAATATAGTTATCAATTTGAGCATCTCATATGTGGACATTTTGTAGGTACTGAAGCAACTGGTAAACACCCCAATACACTCTTTTAAACGTTCAATGCATTATCTTTGTGATACCCATATCTATGGTTTTGCTGACAGTACAGAAACAAAGTACAAAGTTGACAAAAGAGAAACCCAAGTGTTCTGACTGCACGGTTGCTACTGAGCTGCCGAAACAGGGAAAAATGTGGTTTCACAACATTGTCAAAGCAATGAAACACCTGTACTGGCAAACCATGAAGAGCAGCTCAGCGACGCCAAAGCCTCTGGGAGGTAAGATGTAATCTGCAAACTTGTTTCCAGGAGCCTAACCTGAGAAGATCAGAGGTGAAAAGGGTATCTCACCACAATGCGGTACAAAATAAAGTTAGTTGCAGACCACACTAACCACAAAATGTTCTAGCGTTTAGCCAATCACAGTAAAGGTTAATCCAAATTTGGTCCTAAATTCGGCTTAGATGCGAATAAATTTGAGCAAGGTGTGCAGATCTTAGGGTTCTCATAGAAGCGTACTGCTGGGGGAACAGATAATTTAGAAGTTTTGTGGGTAGTGCATGACCAACGACTTAGGTGACCTGCTCCAGGCATCATCTTTAAGGGTGTTTTTAGAAATTGCGCTTAAGAAGTAACAAGGCTTGAGCATGCTGTATTGGATTTTGTGAGTATACTCTGTTTATTCCTTTTCTCTTAAATAAACAAAAGCTTGCTTCAAAGATCTGCGTGTCTATCTTAAAATAAGTTATACCGTTCGAACCATTACAGGTACGACAATTTTAAAAGACTTCTGTTTTCCCGGGATTAACAGTGTAAGTGTACGCTGAAGGCACACAGTTCATTAACCTTTTCTTAGCAAAACAATTTGAGCTCACAACATAATTTCACTTTGGACAAACATTAAATTTGTAGCCCCCTTGGAAGGAGCATTATAAAATTGCCACAGAGGCATAGAGCAGCATGCTCTGCAACAAGGGGGTGGACAAGGAAGTAGCTAGCTGACTGACAGCCTAGTGCTGCTTATGGGAAGTGGCAAATAAAAGTGTAGCTCCACAGAGACCAAGAGCAACAAGTGTATTTCCTGGCAGCCTGCAGGGAAGCAACCAGCAAAGCTGCAGCTTTCCAGAGACTGATGGCAGCAGCCCACTGCCTGCTGTGGGACAGCAGCAGACTCTCAGTGAGTGCACTTCTACCCCCAGTCTCTGGGAGTTGCAGCTCTGTTCTCTGCCCCACTTGATTAAATGACAGCTAAGAACCCAAGCAATGCTCAATAATTGTCCACCATATTCTCTGACCTCACATCCCCAGTGTTGTACAGTGGGATGTTCAGGAACCAAAAGATCCCTTGTCTCACAAAAGTACAGACATTGCATGTGACACTATAAAACAGAGTGCTACAGAGAATCCAGGAATATTTCTGATGGTGCTACTTGGGGTGTACACATCTGTCTTCTTGACTTTTGACACTTGTAGCACTACCAACATAACATCTGTCTGTGGTCTCTGCATGGTTAATGCATAAAGCTGTTTAAAATCATTCAAGCACACTTTACCAAGTCCCAATAGTAAAAGTAGGCTCATATTAAAAACAAAACAAAAAATCAGCTTTAGTAATTTAGAGAACTATGTACTTCCACCTACAGTGAAATATAAGCACAATAAATATTGCATTTCAAGACTGAACTCTTTTTCTCCGATTAATGAATTAATTAATAATTAATTAATTCATTAATTTCTTTACTACACTTAGCAAGACAACCAAATTTCTAGCGATCTATCCACATATCTAGTCGACATGCAACTCACTGCCTCAAGAGCAGAGAGCGAGTTCAGATGCCCCTTTCTTGGGCAAAGAAGGCAGCAGGACAGCAAGCTCAGCCACTGGAGAAATGAAGAGGCAGCTTTGGACCGCAGCACAATTTGCATTTGAGGCAGGATAGTATCAATATTAATAACTTATATCATAAAAGTTTTCATAAAGGTTGCTTCATTTTTGATAGAGAAAATATCTTTTTGCAATTAACTCTGATACTGGAAATCTAAACGAATCAACTGTGCTACAGACCGCCTGTGTATCCTGAGGTGAATTACCTAATTATCTTGATTGCCTTATCTTTATAATAGGAATAATATTTTCTCAGCAGATTTTTGTCTTGTCTCCTAAGATTAAACTCTTTGAGCATGACCTATCTACTGATATGCATTCATGGAACACCACACACATTGGGGTATCAAATCTCATTTAGAATCTCAAGGTACTACCATAATCTTAATTAGAACACAATTTTTTTGTAGTAATACTGGGAGAGTAGTTAGTCTAAACGCAAGCATCTGTTTCACTTGGATTAAATACACTCTCATGTATGCAATAAAATTTACAATAGCATAAGGGAGTTTGGCAGTTCTGCTGTAAACAGTAATATTGCTTTATTTCTGCAGTAAGCTGTATGTTATTTGCTAAAGACACCACATATTTTTTGATAAAAGCCATTTCACACATTCACTGTCAACAAATACAGATCACATGCAAAAAATATGCATTTACCTGGGAATATACTTGTTCATGATTGCATAAAAGCAGTTGTACAAATCACTACGTGGAATTTGAAGATGAAGCAGCGGCTTGAGTAAATGTATCCAGCCGAGACAAGAAGAGTATTTAACATTACGTGACTTACAATAAAAGGTAATAACAGACTCAATGTCCAAAAGTAATACTGACTTCTCCTCTTCTGGAACTGACAGCTGGTCTGGAAAAACACAAGCATAACATACTTAGAACTCATGTTAACAGCCTCATGGAATCTGCTAATGCTGGGGTTGTCAACCAGGGGTACACATACCCCTGGGGGTACCAGTCTTAGTGGGTAAGCGCAGCTGGGAGGGGACTGAGCACCGCCGCCTCCCAGGAGCAGGGCTGGGGTGGGGTGAGGGCAGTGGCACCCCTTTGTGGGGCAGGAAAGGTCGCATGCGGCGGTCGCATGCGGTGGGCCCCTGGTGAGCTTCTCCACCCAGCAAAGGGGGCGCTGCTGCCTTCACTCCAGCCCAGTGAACTTCCCCACCTTGCCCCGGTCCTGCTTCTGGGAGGCGGTGGCTCTCCGTCCCCACCTCCCTGCCCTGTATCCAGCTGTGTGTTATTCCCCTCTGCTTGGCATCCAGTCACACCCCTCCCCCCGCTTCAGCATCCAGCTGCCAGTGGTACTTAGACTAAAAAAGGTAGAAAATCCCTGTGCTAATGGAATAGTTTCAGAGGCTGATCATGCCTATATATACTACCGCATTTGCTTTTACATAAAAGCTTGAACCCAGTTTGAGAGAAAAGGTGCAAATAGGATTAAACCACTAGCCTAACTTTTCATGAGCAACTTGTTATTTTTTTTTTTGTATACAACTGTACAGTTATAAAGCATGCTGGAATGTCATAGCACAGTACAAACAGAGAAATCGCCACATCCCCCCCCCCCCCCCCAAAAAAAACCCAACCCCAAACAAACATGGAAACTCCATATTTATAAATTTGTGCACTAAATGCCCCTTGTTACTCCCATTTGGAGAACTCAGCACAACACCTGTTCTGAGCCCACAAGAAGCTGAGAAGCGATTCAGTTTCCCCAGACTTCACAACGAACTCTTTTCAGTTTCAAAGCTCAACCCACAGTGCATACTTCTAATTCTACACAAGCCTACTTGCATACAAAACGTAAACTCTGACCTCACTTTGATTAAGATATGTTCTGTTTATACAAGAGCACAATGGTACTCTCTATGATGCATTATCTGTATATAAAAAATATGAATATGAAGTTAAGGTTTTTCTGCACTTGATTGTGAGACAGCGCTCAAAAGGAACTACAGGCTGGGGTTGGAGGCTACTGTAAATTAGACATGGAATTTCCAAGAGAATATATATGTCCTGATGAAGCCAAGTCAGTAAAATATAGTTTAAATCAACATGTAAACGAATAAGAATAATTATAATAATCATTACTTATTTTCATATTACATTCAATTTTGTCTTTATATCTTCAATATTTGTGCTAGTAATGTAATGTATAGCAGAATCTATCATCGGGAGAAAAGGGATGTCAGCTAAATGGCTGGTAGCTGGGCTCTTTTGGTATCTAGGAAGGCAGCCTGAGATTATGGAATAAACATATTAGCTGTTAGCTAAAAATAATGAGCAGTTAAATTGGTTATCTTTAGGTCTCTCAATTAACTAAGATGAAAAGGGAAATTCTCAGTGCTGTAGTTTCAGCAGTTTGGACTCTGGAAGATAAGGCTACACTAGTTTATATGCTACTCTCTTTCAAGGATAACCTGGTAACCACAGTAGCCAAAGAAAAAAAAAAATCTTCTTTAGTTAAAGCTTAGGTTTCTAGCACTGGAATTGCAAAGTATTCAGTAATCCAATTACAATGTTTCAATGGTACAACACATAAATTGAAGCTGATGTGCATGGCAACTTACTTGCTGGTACTTCGAACTATCAAGACTGCATTCTGAGGAAATGCATGACTGGCTGAATTCACAGATGAGTTTCAGATTCTTTTTTATATTAGCATTTTGCCACCTTGATTCACATTTAATATGGGAAGCAGTAGAAGGAGGGTTTGTTAGAGACAGCCTGGTCAGCAGGGAATTGTAACCTGTAGGTTATATTTATTCTGTGTCCTTGACTTTCCATCTCTGGCTTCTACCACTAATAAGCTATACCACCAACTTGTGGCCTGCATGTCTTGCCCAGACCTGAGAAACAGCAGTTTGTGCTCAAAAACTAATCTAAAATTCAAAATAAATTTTAACACCAATGAAAATTATGTATTTTAAGGGCTTCTGAAATTTGGCTGCTCTTCAGTGTTAATTTTAAGATCTGGGGCATGTGCAGAGTGACATTTTTCTTTTAAGGTAAAGAAATAGGAGTGACTGAGAAGAAAAGAGTGAGTCAAACAATAGCTGCTCTTTCAAAACAGTTGAGAATTCTGTAAGGAAATCCAGGGGTCTTCACTACGCTATGTCTAGTAGCAGGTACTGTACTTTTGAAGTTGCAGTCTCTTCTCTTTAACATACTCTTCTGCGTTGCTAGGTGAAAGACCTAAATAAAGGGGGAAGCTGACTTGTACAAATGAAAATTTAAAAAAGACCATTTTGGAGGAGCTAATTACATTTGGTAACATTTTCAGACAAAAGTGTATTAAATGCACAGTGTCCATTTAGGCTTATTTTTTATCTTCATTATGAAAACACCAAGTCAGAAAGGGGGACAAAGCCTCTTCTAAATATTAATATTAGAGGGGAATAAATTTATTTACTTGGTTTTAAAACTGGATATAATTTTATAATGTGAGTATTTGCAACAGTTATAAAAATATTATTGTAGCTAGTATCTATCTGACTGCCCAATGGAATAGAATGAGTTAAGCTGCAGCTAACAGTGGAATTAGAGATCTTTCCTCCTAAAAATGCTGCTTGAACTGGTATTAATGATAAAAGTAGCTGGCATTCTGACCTGTTGGCCAGAATCAAACCATTGCTTCTGCACTGTGTCAGGGGATACTTTACTTTGCTGCTCTTTGTGATGAGCTGGCAACCTGCAGTTATTAAAGATCCCTTGGCAATTTCCATAAAAGTATGCAAGCATTTTAGTTCTCATGCTCAGGCAAAAGCCCAACTTGGGCAGGCTCATTCTGCTGTGCTAAATTTCCCTCTATTTTCTGCTGGAAATGGAATTTGCCCTTTAAAAAAAAAAAAAAATTTACTTCAATAATACAGAATGGCAAATGCATTTTCTTTCCTTGCGGTTACATTTTCTTTCCTTGCGGTTATTAGTTCTATGTGAGGTGATCACCAGGAATCCAGGTTTTCTGTCTCCCATGGGAAAAGGTGCAAAACTGTGGATTTTCCCCTTTAAAAAGGAGAAAACCACAGGAAACCAGCCTGTAATACGCTGCTTGGGCATGGGGGGGGAGTGGCAGGAGGCAGGTGGCATCATGTGCGTGTTCACACACGTGACCGACCTATAGTCAGGTAGGGTAGTGGGAGTAGCCCCAGTAGTTGGATACAGGTAAGTCTATGGGGGGAGCAGGGGGTTGGAGGGCCAGGGCCTAGGGACCATGTGGGGAGCTATGCGTGCATGCATGTATACAAAGGGGATGGGGGGGGTGAGGGAAGGGGGTGCCTGCCAGCACTGGGGGAAGGTGTCTAGGCACTGTGGCTGGGAAGGAGGGCTGAGGCAGCACTTGGTGTCATCAAGGAGCCCAGCTCCACACTGTTGCCAGCGGGGCCTGCCTAAAGGCACCTGCCCCTCCAGTGGTGGAAGTGGGGAGGGGAGGTGGTGGGGAGCTGCATGGTCAGGCCAGGGGCCAGTGCCCATGCTCTCACGGGCAGGGATGGGGTGGCAGGCCACCTGGCAGGGCACAGGAGCCGCAGTGCATGATGGGGAGTGCCACAAGCACCCCCCTCCTCCTTCCTCCAGCCCAGCCCAGGGGTCAGTCCTCCCCACTGTGCCACAGCCCCAGCCTGTGGCACGGGGCAGTGTGTGGTGCCCCAGTCACTGCATATGCTTCTACACGAGGTGTACTGCATGCACCTCATGTTGGAGGCTGTTCTTGCCATGTCCCCACAGACAGCCATCCTGTGAGTTCGTGAGGGCCAGACAAGGTGGCATCAGCAGGGGCCCCCTCCAGCACGGCAGGGTGCAGGGGCTCTAGATCAGGAGTGAGAGGCACCAACAGAGCTAGAGGGTGAGGGACTGTGGGTCAGGAGTGAGGGGCAGCAGGAGGGCTGGGGCAAGGTACTACCATATCAGGGCTGCTCAACATCACAAAGCATCTGGGGGGACAGCTGCAGCTGGACTCATGTCTTGGTGAGCGAAGGGGGCAACAGGAACTCTGATTTTTCATGATAAAACAAACAAACAAAAACCCCCAAATCCCACCAAAATATACAGGTATTAAAAATTTATTTTATTAAAATGAATGAGGCACTGGTAAGCTTCCAAACTGCTTTACAATTGTGAATATATCAATAAAACATTGTGTTCACGGAAAGACATGGATTTGGGGGGTGTTAAAAAATCAGAGAATTTGGGCTGCAGCCATCCCTAAATTTTGCCATAGCCCCTCCCAATGCTGCCAACACCTGCCTGGCGCAGCCCTGGCTCTTCCTGGGGCGTGGGTGGAGGCGGGGGTTGAGCCAGGGCTGTGCCCAGCAGGCGGCAGCAGTACTGGGAACAGGGTTGGGGGGGGTGGGAACGACGACACTACACTGAAATTTGGGGAGGTATGCAGCCCCCCCTCAAAGTCCCCTCCCAGTGCCACCGCCCCTCTGCCCCAAGCCCAGCCCCCACTGAGAAGAGCCCAATGCAGCCCCAGCTTCTGCCCACAGCTGCAACCCACCTGCCCCTCCCAGATCGGGGGGGGGGGAGAGCACACACCCCTCTAGAGGAGCTGCGGCTCCACCCCCGCCTCACCCTGGCTGGGTAGCACCTGTCCCACTCTGTCCCTCACCGCAGGAGGTGTTGATCTGCCCCTCCATGCCCCTTTCCTCCAACCATAACAGATTTACCAGCTGCACGCAAGTCTCCAGGATGCCGGGCTGTGCTCCTTGCTATCTGCATGCACGGGCATTTATCAGTCAAGTTATTGGCCACATCAGGCTGATTTCCAATACAGCCAATTTTCTTTATAAGTTGGTGCCAATCTGATATAGGGCCAATGTATTGGTTCACCTCTAGTTTAAAGTATGAAGGACATTACATTAAGACCATAAAATTGGGAAGACAAACTTTTTGTTGAAAGAAAATTAACTATTAGCTTTCTTCCCATTGGACTTTGTTTAGTTTATGCAATTTAGCATGTACCAGAGAATACTTTGTGTATCTATGATATCATCCACTCAAAGGTCTGAGTTTAGATAAAATTCTGCTTACACATTAAAAGGTATCTAATGATTCTTCCATGTTATGTACGCTTTTGCCTTCCGTACCCAGCCTCCGCAACAATGCAAGCTTTATTGAGACAATTATGTTAATTACATGCTGTAAGAGAGCAGAGATGGCAAAAAGTTTTTATGCAGACTGTGTAATCAAACTTACCAATTAGCTCCTGGCAATCCTTATATATTATACTCTGTTCTGGTAGATCTAAAGAACCATCCCA
>NW_005843363.1:32912-39671 GCF_000455745.1 Alligator sinensis | reverse complement strand
CCTACAACATTTAATGCAATCTGGAGAGGAAAGAAAAAAAACAAACAACAAACAAACATAAAAAATACTAATCACTTTTCTTTGTACCTATACAGAGATACGGTTATTGACTCCAATTGGTTTAAACTAAACGAACAGCAAACATTTCAAAACCTTTTAAGAACCCTGGATGATATTCATCCTCCACATACATACACATGGGAAGGTTCCTGTTACAGTGATACAAGATAATGACCATTTCAGTTGCAAAGAAATAAAAAAAAGTAAGTATCATCCATTTCTTGACTTTAGTCAGTTACCTTCCAGACTTTAGCCCTCAGATCATCAGGCAATCGTCTTCCTTGAATTATGTTTCTTACAGTTTCTAGATCACAGCCTCCTTCTTCCAGGGCTTCTGCAAGTTCCTTCTCCCTGTAAAAGTTATTTGCAACAAACTTTATGTACTTTAAAACACTCCAATATTTTTATTAAACAATAGTGTCCTTTGTACACGTACACAAATACCTAATATTCTTCAAATTGGAGGACACTAGTAAGCTAAAATAACATTTAAAGTTTGCTTGATGTGTGTTACTTATACATTTATATTACTGAGACCAAATATTTCTGTGATCTATATTATTTTTATTCATTCATTCTATTTTTGGTGCCTCTATCATTTGCTTGATTTGAAATCTACCTTTCATTCTTTAAATTGAATAGAATTACACTTTCTGGTTCTCAAAGGGAGACAATGTTACAAAAGATGAAACAAATGTAACAGAATAATGTTTAAACTGAAAAACTCATTTTCAATATTTCAGATTCAACGACAGTACTTTTCTCCACCCACACACTACACATTCAAATGTAGTTAGGTGGCAGCTTCCCTTAAATAAATCATTAGATGACCTAAATACTGGAAAATATTTTCCAGAGGTTTATTAATAGTTGGTTCTTAACTCTGTATTTCCTTGAAATTTAAATTTCTTTTTAAGCTACATTCAAATCATTAGACACCAGGCAATTAACAATTCAATTTTTTTCTAGGGGAAAAATAAATAAAATAAGTGTACCTTAAGTAACAGAGAATTGTAATGAAAAAAAAAAAAAAATCAGTAGACTGAAAAAAAGTTTCAGTAATCAGTGCAGTAATCAAAACAAAATAAGATCATTATGGAACTACAGGAAACCCTCGCTACTCAGAAACTCTGGATTCGCGGATTCAAATGTCTGAGGGGCAGGGCAGAGCTACGAGGCAGGCGGAGAGCAAGCACCAGGGATGTGGAGGGAGGAGGCGATGGCAGCATCTTTCCCAGAAGCAGCCACGGTGGCAGGGGGGGGTGGGGGGGGGGGGGGGGGGGGGGTCAGTCCCCAGGTGTTGCGGGGGAGCCCCACAAAGAATGTGGTGGGGAGCAGGGGCAGCTGTGGGGTCTGACAGGGAGCCCCATCAGTATTAGCAGATTTCGCCATTCACAGGGATCTCAGGAACGTATCCCCTGCGAATGGCGAGGGTCTCCTGTACTGACAGTCTCGATAAGATTATTAAAGATCTCTTGCCAATATATTTTTAACAATGCTAGATTAAAGCGTGAGTTTTAGCAAGCAAGCACAAAACGTATTTTAAAATAGATCAGTTTCCTGCTACGCACAGTTCAATATTTCACACACCTGCAGGTAGACTGTACCTGCTAAGGCACATCTCGTCACTTCAGCAACTGCAATATGAAACTACAGCATGATGGCAAAATACCAGGTACACCGAAGAAAAACAACAAAAATAATACGTAGTTTCTGTCTACAGAAGGGTTTTCCTATTGTAACCTTTAAATGGTCTTCATAAGCGTGGGCATAAAGTTCTCAAAACTGCTTTCTATCCTTAAATATACCACATAACCATGTATGAACACAGTGAGCATAGCGTGCAACACCTGTCCAATATTCAATAGAGATTCTACCCCTCTACACTGATGCGCATCTCTTGAAGCAACTGATGTGCTCCTTCATTCGGATTAACAGATGCTAAAGCAGGGGTGGGCAATTATTTTGGGTGGAGGGCCACTCACCGAATTTTGGCAAATTGTCGAGGGCCGCATAGGTAGCCCCACCCCTTGACAGGTGCCCTGCCCCTTGGTTGCCATCTTGGGGCCCAGAAGTCCCGCCCCTAGCCTCTGACCATTGCCAATTGAAGTCTTACCCCTCGCCCCTGGAAGTACTCCTTTGGGGAAAAGGGTTTGCCATCTTAGGGGGAAAAAAAAAATTACATACTAAAAATCAAACACCCATAATAATATATTTATTTTAATTTAATTAAAAAATATATATTTTTGTCCTGATTTGTGGGTGTTTGTGGTCTATATGCAGAAGTGATTGTATATGGGGGTTTGTGGGGATGTGCGTGTGTGTGTAAGCCATGTAGTGCAGAGTGGGTGGGCAGGAAAGTTGGAAAATACTGGGGAGGGGGAGTGGGAAGGGAGCGGGACTGTGGGGCCTCCACCACTGTCCCAGGGCCAGCACCGATGGGGCCCAGAGTGGGGCAGAAGGAATGCAGGGGTCTGTGGAGCCAGGCTTGGCTGCACCAGCAAGGAGAGGGGGGAGCTGACCCAGCTCCACAGAGCCCCTACCACTCAGGACCCTGCGCTCCTGCTGCTCTGCTCTGGCCCCGCATTTCCACCTGGCTGCTGCTGGCTCCTATGCACCCGCTCAGTCCCAGTGCCCCCACCCCAAACCAACAGTACAGGTGGGGAGCAGCGTGCAGCCCTGACCCTGTGCTCATCAGCAGGGAACAAGTTGGTGCTCAGCATGGGGGAAAAGCGCCCCGCCCCCGGTGGCCAGCGCCCCGTGCTGCAGCTGGTCAGAGTCTGCACGGGGCTCTCCTGACTCTCCACCATATCACCCCTGCTCCATGAGGCAACGGTGGCAATGGAGAGAGTAAGCGGGTGCATGGGAGCCAGCAGCAGCCAGGTGGAAGTGCAGGGCCTGCGCCAGTCTCCCGGACCAGCTCCTCCCTCCCTGCTGCTGCAGCCCATCCCAGCTCCACAGACCCCTGACAGCCCACACGCATGCTCTTACTGCCCTCCTCTGGGCCCGCTGGTACTGGCCCCAGGACACTGGCACAGGCTCTGCGCTCCCGCTCACTTACATTCCCCCTCCAACCCCCACTGCCACTTTCCCGCCCACCTGCCAGCTCCTGGCTGCATGGCTGGACCCTGGGGTTCACCAGGAGCTGGCCTGGCCCCGAGGAATGGGGCAATCCCCCTGGTTCTGTCCTACCCCCACCCCATCTTACCTGAATTTCCTGTCCTGGCACAGCCACAAACAGCCCCATTGTCACAGGCCAGAAACCCCTGCTAGGAAGGGGCTTCCAGCTGGGTGGGAGGAAGTAGGGCAGGGCCAGGCATGCCCTGCTGTTGCAGGAGCCTGCTGGAGCTCCCCTGGGTCCTACTGCCCCTGGCTCCTGTCATCTTTGATAGGAGCCAGGGGCAGGTAAATATTAATTTTCTAAATGTTTTAGGGGCCCCACAGGTTGAATAGGATGGCCTGGCAGGTCAGATCCAGCCTACAGGCTGTATTTTGCCCACTCCCACACTAAATCTTTCAATTCAAGCCCACTAACTACAGATGCCAGGTCATATACTACTTAGTAAATGTTACTGTCCTTTTGATTTCATAGCAAGTCAGATATGTTTCATAAAAAATGTGGTATTAATTAAAGTCCACACAGTGCTAAATATATCTAGTAGAGTGCCTCATATTTAGGCACCTGGTGTTCAATAACTACAGGGCATATTCACAAAATGTATGAAGTGTCCGGGGGGAGGAAGAAGAGTCAGATACTGGAGACTGGAACACCTATTTTACTGAGCAACCTATTCGGTCCCAGTGGAAATCCTAGATGAAAGCATATCAAGTCTAGTGCATGCAAATCCTGAATTTCTAGATAACCCTTCAATTGAATATAGGTTAAAATCTCAATCCTGCAAACACTTATGTATGCACCTAACATTAAGCATATGTGCAGTTCCAAAGTCTACTCAGTTTCTGAAAATATTTATGGTTTGGGGGCTTAAGTGTTTAGCTCCCACCCATTAGCTGATGCAATCTGTTTCCATTAGTTTCATAAGAGCTTTAAAAGAATTTCATTATGTAAAAGTCAACTTTTTATGTAAAAAAAAAAAAAAAAAAAAAATATCACTTATTTTCTTTATTCTACCTTCCCACTTTGGATGAGGTAGGAAGGCTCTGCAAAAGGCATACTTGTCAACCCATTGTAATCATTCTGTTATCTGTATCATACTCGTGCCCAGAACCTCCGTTTTGTATATATGCAGTGCACATATACACAAAGTCTACAATCCAAGGCCGTGTCCCTGCAGGTTATCAGTCTAATTACTCAGTAATTAAAAATGATTTAGGTTTATCAAGTGGCTGTCCAGAACCCTTCAATAGTTTACCAGCACACATGTCTTCTAAATGGAAATGCCCCCAGCTATAATACATATTCATGTTAGTGCAGAAAACTTATTTTAGATTAAACTGCCTTAATCTCCAAGCTACTCATTTATTACACAGGTATTAAGTAACCTCAAGGGAGAGGGGAGAGAAAATTGTTCTAAACTATGGAGTCCAAAGAACGAGCAGTAGTTACAAAGATAAAAAATTAACTTATTGCAATAAAATGCTTCTGATCTAGACATTTAGTAGATTTAATAAATTCTTCAAAATATTATAGCTATATCATAAACATCAGCCACTCAATTCAGTTGTAACTTTTCATTCCTATGAAATAAACACAAGCTGAGCCAAATAAATCACTTGCATAATCATTCACATAATACACACAAAAGTGATCCTCATGGAGGCATCCAAGCAAAACAGAGAAGTGAAACCATTCACCAAAATAATTACAAATCTGGAATCAAATGAGTAGTGAACAAGTCACTGTTGTTTTAAGGCTCTACAAAAAACAGCCCAATCTTTATAAAACTAGATACATTAAAACAAAAACAAAACACTTAACAGCAATAGCTGGGGATGGCCAAGGTTGTGGTTCTGCTGTGATGTGGCTGCAAAAGTCACTCAACTAGGTTTTTCATACACTTCCTGATGTGCAATCCATTGTGAAAAACTGAAGCCCGTACCTAGCTGATATTAATCTGCTCAGAAATTCAGTTTAAGAATGGCAACAAAAGGATCAAACCATTTGAGAAACAGCAGACCAACACACAGCACTGAAGTATATTGATGCCATATGTTCCACTGTTTTGGTGCTTGCAGTTACATAAACAAATGACTATTCCTTAACACAAGACAAACTTAGTTGAAATGTGCCCATATACTGACACACAACTGGCAAAAAATATGCAAGCATATGGGTACATCCAACCCATATATGTTGTTTATGTTTTTGTCAATGTATTTAAAAAAAAAATCAAAGTATAGGTATCATTCTTCCCGAGAAGAGGATCAAGTGTGTACAGGACACGTATGCAGAGCAAAACTAGTGGTTTCTATGGCAATGCACTCAAATATCAGTCCTACTCCAAATGAAAATTGAGATAAATGAGGAGATATGATTAGAGGTCTCCATCTATGCTGCTGAAC
This sequence comes from Alligator sinensis, assembly GCF_000455745.1. NCBI lineage: Eukaryota > Metazoa > Chordata > Crocodylia > Alligatoridae > Alligator > Alligator sinensis. Next base: position 34,088 of record NW_005843363.1, on the reverse strand, counting down.
TATACACATGCTGAGCATGCCAAACTTGTAACAGACACAGCCATGGATAAAGTATGGTTTGATTCTATAGTTGCCATTCAAATATTAACCACGGTTGGAATTAATCCATGATTAGGATAGGGAATTAACTGAATAAAAACTGTAGTGTTGTTATGACCTCAGGAAGCAATACCAGAACCTGAAGAGAAGCATACCCTGCTATTGGGCTTTTTATGAAAAGTCCAAAGTTTTAGAATTACATTTGAGAATTGTATTTAAATTATAATTCATTTATTAATGGTTATTACCAACACATCTACATTACATTGTATGGATTTGAGAAGTAGGTTTACACCTTTCTTTCATGATAGATGAACCATTACTTCACAGTAGTTTCCTCTCCTGAACTCTTCCTAAAGGCATGTTTTGAAGTGCGATAGGTGGGTCGGTTGGAGCTAATTACAGGATACAAATATCTTAATATCCAGTAATCACAGTAATGCAATAGGGCTTTAAAGCTAGGTTCACTGGGGGATAGAGAACAAAGTGGGGAAGCGGGGGATCTGGAGAAAGCAGAAGCAGGAGAGACAACAGGGAAGACTCCTTATTCTTCCTGAGAAAGTAGGGCAAATCGCCTAGTTACCTTGTGTCTGCACACAAATGCATGGAGCCTGGGAAACCAGCAGGAAAAATTGAAAGTCCTCGCACAGTCAAGGAACTATAATGTGATTGGAATAACAGATGTGGTGGGATAGTTCGCAGGACTGGAGTATTATCATGGATTGGTACAAACTGTTCAGGAGGGACAGGCAAGGTAGAAGAGGAGTTGAGTTGTACTTTATGTAAAAAAGTATGATTGCTCAGAGAATGAATCTGGAGACAGGCCTATTGAAAGTCTCTGGGTTAAGGTCAGAGGGGAGAGCAACAAGGGTGATGTGGTGAGTGTGTGCTATAGACCACCTGACCAGGAGGATGAGGTAGATGAGGCTTTCTTCAGACAACTAGTGGAAGTTTCCAGATCTCAGGCCTGGGTCTTAGGGGGGGGGTTTCAATCACCCTGACATCTGCGGGGAGGGTAATACAGCAGTGCACAGGCAATCCAGGAAGATTTTGGAGAGTGTTGGAGACAACTTCTTGGTGCAAGTGTTGGAGAGGCCAACTAGGAGCTGTCCTCTTCTTGACCTGCTGCTCACAAAG
>NW_005843363.1:31928-32881 GCF_000455745.1 Alligator sinensis | reverse complement strand
CGGCGTGTGGGGGTGGGGGGGGGAGAGATGTAGAAGTGGATGGCAACTTAGGCAGCAGTGACCACAAAATGATTGAGTTCAGGATCAGGACAAAAGGAAGAAAAGGAGAGCAGCAGAGTAAGGACCATGGACTTCAGAAAAGCAGACTTTGACTCCCTCGGGGAACAGATGGGCAGGATCCCCTAGGAGGCCCATCTGAGGGGGAAAAGGAGTCCAGGACAGCTGGCTGTATTTTAAAGAAACTTTACTGAGGGTGCAGGAACAAGCCATCCTGATGTGCAGGAAGAATAGCAAATGTGGCAGGTGACCAGCTTGGCTTAGCAGAGAACTCTTCTGCGAGCTTAAGACGTAAGAAGGAAGCTTACAAATGGAAGCATGGACAAACAACACGGGAAGAGTACAAGTACATTGTTTGGACATGCAGGGATGAAATCAGGAAGGCCAAAGTGCAACTGGAGTTGCAGCTAGCAAGGGACATGAAGGGTACAAGAAGGGTTTCTACAAGTATGTTAGCAACAAAAAGGTCAGTGAAAGTGTGGGTCCCTTACTGAATGGGGGAGGTAACCTAGTGACAGATGAGGAGGAAAAGGCTGAAATGCTCAATGCCTTTTTTACCTCTGTCTTCACAGGTAAGGTCAGCTCCCAGACTACTGCACCAGGCAGCACAGTTTGGGGAGAAAGTAAGCAGCCCTCAGTGCTAATAGAACAGGTTAGGGACTATTTAGAAAAGATGGACATGTACAGGTCAATGGGGCTGGATGCAATGCATGCAAGGGTGTTGAGGGAGTTGGCTGATGTGACTGCAGAGCCACTGGCCATTATCTTTGAAAAACTTGTGGCGATCTGGGGAGGTCCCAGACAATTGGAAAAGGGCAAATATAGTGCCCATCTTCAAGAAAGGGAAGGAGGAGGATCCAGGGAACTACAGACCAGTCAGCCTACAGACCAGGCAT
>NW_005843363.1:26300-31897 GCF_000455745.1 Alligator sinensis | reverse complement strand
CTGGCCCCGTGCATGCTGTAGCCGTGCACATGCACACGGTATTTAATCCGTGACATTATCGGCCATAAAAAGCTGATTGCCAACAAAGTCAATTTTCCTTTTATTGGTGCAGATACAACATGGATCAATACATAGGTACACCTCTAGTTAAAGAGCTTATTTATTAGTCTTCAGGAAGCTTAAAAACAATTACCTGCATCCAGGTTGCTGCATTATTCATTTATACACTGTTCAAAGATCTGCTAACAATACTTGTACTTTAAACAGGAATGCTTTGATTACTTGTATCAGTGGTTCTCAACTTTTTCAGACTCAAGGTAGCCCTTGTTAGAGTTGCAACATCTCTTGGAAAATTGTCAGCTCTTAGCTTTGACTTATTTTTTGACTACAGAAAAATAATAAAGCAATTCTTCTATGGCAAACATCCTCTGAAAAACCACAACAAGTCAGAATATTTTTGACAGTCAGATTTCCCATTTGAAATGTCTGAGTTTATCTTGCGAATCACGTTGAGTGCTTGCACACCTAGTATTATGCAGCATCCTTAAGAGGATCTCACAGCACCCCACAGTGCCATGGAACCCTGGTTGAAAATTGCTCACACACACACTCCTGAAATTAGCCAATATCACAACGGTTTGTTATATGCTTTAAGAGATTCACCTATCTTGTAGCAAACAACAGGGAAAAAAGTACACATTTCTTTATATCAGGGATGGGCAAAATATGGCCCATGGGCCGGATCCAGTCCCCCAGGCCATTCTATCCAAAGATGACAGGAGCCAGAGGCAGTAGCACCCAGGGGAAGCCCAGGGAGGTTCCTGCAACAGCAGGGCCTGCCAGGCCTCACCTCCACAGCCAGAAGCCCTTGCCTAGTAAGGGCTTCTGGCCTGGGACCATGGGGCTGTTCATAGCTGTACCAGCCCAGAAAATTCAGATAAGGGGGTGGGGACGAAGGGAGGACTGCAGGGATCACCCCAGTCTTGGGGATGGGGCAGCTCCTGCTGAGTCCCACAGTCTGGCCATGCAGTTGGGAGCCGGCGGGCAGGCAGGAAAGTGGCAGTGGAGATGGGGGGAGTGGAAGTGAGCAGGAGCACAGGGGCTGTGCCAGTGTCCCGGGGCCAGCACCAGCAGGGCCCAGAGTGGGCCTGTAGGAGCATGGGGTATGGGCTGGCAGGGGTCTGTGTAGCCGAGCTGGACTGCACCAGCAAGGAGAGGAGGGAGCTGGACCGGCTCCATAGAGCTCCTGCTGGCCGGGACTCTTCACTCCTGCTGTCCTGCTCTGGGCCCCACTGGCTCTGGCCCCGAGACACGGGAGCAGGCCCTGCACTCCCGCCTGGCTGCTGCTGGCTCCCGTGTACCTGCTCACTCCCAGTGCCCCTGCCCGAGCCTTGCAGTATAGGTGGGGAACAGCAAGCAACCCCGACCCTGCGTACCCCGTGCTCACCAGTGGGGAACGAGCTGGTGCTCAACGCAGGGGGAAAGCACACATACACTGCCCCCCTCCCATGGCCGGCATTTCCTGCTGCAGCTGCTTGCAGCCAACGTGGGGCTGTCCTGCCTCGGGGGGAGGGGGGCAGGCTCTACCCAAAATAACTGCCCACCCCTGGTTTACATAGATCATCAAATAAGATCTGTTTCCCCTCAGATGCAAGGTTGTCACCAGTAAAACACATTATACTCCCATGCCACCCAGGTACACCCTTGGCTTTTATCACTTTACCAACCACTTCCAATCTAATTTTAAATTAAAAAACAAAACCAAAACCCAAGCATTGTTTAGAGAAGTGTAACATGGAGTGACCCAGGGGAGTGCTCCAGGTGACCGGTTTTGTTTAATATCTTCATCAATGACCTGGAAGATGGCATGGAGTGCACCCCCAGGAAGTTTGCAGATGACTGGGGAGAGTTGTAGCTATGTGGGAGGGTATGACTAGGATTCAGAAAGACTTTGAAAAATTGGAGGGCTGGACCAAAAGAAGTTTCATGAGGTTTAATAAGGACAAGTGCAAAGTCCTGCACTCAGGACGGAACAATCCCAATGCACTAGTACAGACTGGGGACCAACTGGCCAAGCAGCAGCTCTGCAGAAAAGGACCTGGAGATCACAGTGGACAGCAAGCTAAATATGAGCCAACAGTGTGTGCTTGTTACAAAGATGTCATTCTGAACTACATTAGTAGGAGCATCACCAGCATATCAAGGGCGGTGATTCTTTTTCTCTATTCAGCACTGATGATGCCACATGTGGAGTACTGTGTCCAGTTTTGGGCCACCCACTACAGAAAGGATGTGGACAAATTGGAGAGAGTCCAGTGGAGGGCAACAAAAATTATTAGGGGACTGAAGCACATGACTTATGCGCGGAGGCTGAGGAAACTGGGCTTATTTAGTCCGGAGAAGAGAAGACTGAGGGGAGATTTAATAGCAGCCTTCAACTACCAAGGAAGATGCCACATGTAGCACATGGAACCATGTGTGGTTCCAAGAAAGATCGAGCTAGATTGTTCAGTAGTGACAGATGACAGAACACAGAGAAATTGTTTCAAGTTGCAGCAAGGGAACTTTAGGTTGGAAATTAGGAAAAACTCTCTAACTAAGAGGATAGTAAAACACTGGAACAAGTTACCCAGAGAGGTTGTACAGTCTCCATCCGTGGAGGTTTTTAAGACCAAACTAGACAAAGCCTTGGCCAGGATATGCTAGTTGGGGCTGGGCCTGCTTTGAACAGGGGGTTGGACTAGATGACCTCCTCAGGTCCCTTCCAACCCTAATTTTCTACCATTCAATTAATATGTCCAAGCAAGATACCATTTCTAGTCTTTATAAGGCTTTCTGGTCTTTGAGCTTCTCTCTGTTCAAGAAGCTTGCCCCACATGCAGACAAAGGGGAAGGGAGGAGCATAGATGGTACATCCCCTGTCATCAGGAGATATAGGAACCAGGTGAGAACAACAAGCTGGGCTGCTGTTACAGATCCTAGTAAGGAAGTACTGTTTTCCTAACAAAAAACAGATTCTGTTTAACATTTCTTTCACCAAAGTCATACTTATACCGTCCAATTAAAAAATGTAAAGAACCATGCGATTACATAATGCATCTCTGACATTTATTGCAGTCTCATTATAATGTTTGCATTAAGGAAGGAAAACTAAACCAGGAACATCAGTTTTATGAAGTCTCTCTTGCAAAGCCCCCATCTAGCTAAAAAACATGTAGGGGTCATGCTCTGCATCCATTATAGAGATGTTTATACAATATATTAACAGGGTGTCAAACATATGGCCCATGGACCAAATTCTGACCACAGATCCGAACCATCTGGCCCGCAGTGATGGCCCTGGGTCTCAACTGGCTCAGACAGGGCCTGCAGGCAGGGCCCCAGATGCATGCACCAAATGTAGTGCTTTGTTTGGTCTGGGATCTGTGCTACATGTGGCATCCGAAGGTGCTGTGGGCAGAGACCAGCTACTAGGGGCACCTGCTCTCCATCAATTTGTGGCCATTGTTCCTAGTTACTCCAGGGGGTGCCCTAGTAAATAGAGCATCTTCTTTTCCCTGCTGCCCTCCCATGATGAATTTATAGGCAGCCACAAGATCACCTCTCAGGCCTTCTCTTGCAAAGGCTGAAGAGATCTAGGTCCTTCAGTTTCTCCTTGCAGGGCCTTGCCTGCAGGCCTCTGACCATACAAGTGGCACTCCTCTGAACCCTTAAGATTCTCTGCAACCCTCTTGAAGTGCAGCACCCAAAACTGGACGCAGTACTCCAACTGCAACCTGACCAGTGCCGCATAGATGGAAAGCATCACCTCCCTGGACCTGTTCATCATGCATCTGCTAATGCACGATAAAGTGTGATTAGCCTTGTTGATCACTTTGTCACATTGATGACTCATGTTCATCTTGGAGTCATAGATGACTCCAAGATCTCTTTCCACCGCTGAGAAGGTCATCCCCCAGCCTGTAAAGTGTGTTGGTGGTTCTTTTTGCCCAGGTGCAGCACTTTGCACTTGTCTTAGTTAAATAGGATGCAGTTCAACAATGTCCTTCGTGACCACTTGAAAATGTCATCTGTACTCAGCACATGACTGCATACACCTGGGACCCCTGGGACTGTTCTATCTGGATTTTTATTATTTTCCTGGCATTTTTACACCCCCCTTTATTCTGTTCCAGCTGCTGCAATCTACAATGTGACACAGAAGTCTGCAAGACAGGTACAGAAAAAGATTTCCAATTTGGAATTCTGAGTTATTCCAAATATTGCATCATATTGGAATAACTCAAAAAATTTTATACAGAGGCACTGATGTAGCATTGATGTTTCTGGGTGTTAAGCAGTAGTTTTATGGTGCTTGCTTCAAACATTAATTAAGTCAAACTGATTTTGAAAAACTTCCCAGAGCAATGCTATTTCATGTCATGCGATTCCAACTATAAGAACTGATTTGTGACTGGGAACCCAAGTGTGGAACTCAGAGGCATTTTTACCGATTCCATCCATAGTCAAGGCTGTATTCAGCCTTTCAGTTAAAGCAGGAGTTGTCAACCAGGGGTATGTGTATCCCTGGGGGTACTTTGAAAAAGGTCCCAGGGGGTACATGGGGGCAGGCGGGGATGGAGCGCCACCACTCCATGCTGCTGCCTCAGGAGTAGGGCCGGGGTGGGGTGAGAGCAGGGCCACACAGATGCCGTGCTGCTGCCGCTCGCCCCACCTCCACTCTGTGTCCAACCTTTTGCCTCTGCCCCACCACCCACTCTGCAGCCAGCCGCTCGCCCCCACCCCCGGGGTACACTTATGAAAAAAGGGGGCCACTGGGGGTACACTTATTAAAGAGGTTGAAAACCCCCGAGGTAAAGCAAATCTTAAAACAATTACATTTTAGATACCATTAAAAAAATCCTGTTCCATTGAGGTGGTCAATTAGCTCAGTTGGTAAGAGTGTGATACTCATAATTCCAATGTCACAGTTTGATCCCTGTACGGGACAAGACATTTCCTGCCTCAGGCAGCGAGCTGGACTAGATAACTGCTTGAAGTTCCTTCCACTGGTACTTCTCTATGATTTCTATGATCTACTTGCCTCAAACTTCAAATACTTATGATAGAATAATTATACTAAGCATTGCCAGTAGATCTTCAGAACTATTTACAGCTTTACGATGCAAGGATAGCTATAAATCCAAGTTTTAGAGTGTCTGATGCAAGTGAACCTAAACAATATGCATTTCATCTCCTAATCAAACAACATACCTAACTTTATAATTTAGTACAGGGCTGTCCAACTGGCAGTCTGCAAGGGTTTAAATTGTGGCCTGCAGGTCTTGTGGGCACCACTCTTGAATTCAGGGCATAAATGCTGTATATGCTGCTGCTCAACCCCCGACCTCCTTGCCCACTATTGAATTTGGGGTTTTGGGTTGCCATTGGCGAGTAAAATTGGTAGCAGGAGAGGAGGGGAGAAGGTGAAACGTGGCAGCATTCAACCCCTGGGTTCTGGAGCTGCACCAATAAGCTGTTGCCCTACTACCAAAATGGGCACCTTGAGGGGCCAAATAAGTTGGACAGGCCCAATTTAGAGACTCAGTTATTTTCAG
>NW_005843363.1:2194-26269 GCF_000455745.1 Alligator sinensis | reverse complement strand
CAGGAAAGGTACAGATACAAAAACAGATCTACCAAAACTAAGCAAAAAATAAAATATGCAAATTTTAGACAAAAGTATTCTCTCACAAACACACACCTTTTCCCCAGAAAAATAGCTTCTCGAAATTGCTTCTACCATATTGTCTGCATTGCTGTATGTGAAAAACACAGTATATAAATTTGTGGTATAATGTGAATGCTCCTATATCTATTTCACAGTGCTCTTATAGCTAGATGCAAATATTTAGCCTGGCATCAAACATACAAAACACTTTTGGTGATATCCTACATCAATTTCCCAAAAATGGCGAAATAGCTAAAATAAATTATTTTATAGCAAAGTATAAAATATGCACTTCCCACCAAAAATGTTAAAACAAATAAAACCACCTTGAAGTTAGCTCTAAAAAAAACCCACAAACAAACAAACAAACAAAAACAAGCAAAAAAAAAAACTGGATAAAAAAATCCTGGTTATGGTATGTGTGTGCTGACTGAACACAAGGTATTACAAATTATCCTATAAATTGTAGCATATTTTTCTGACCTCAAAAGAATATGTTATTGTTTTCTTTAATTCGGTAAGTAAAACAGCATTCTCTTACACAATATGCCTCACCTTTTCTTAAATGTTTTCATCTAGTTCAGAAATAAATAGCTGTACATTTCAAGAAATACTTATAATCAGTTATTAATAAGGAAAAAACAAAAACAAACAAACAAACTCACTCCATCACAAGACAGGTATAGGTTTCTTGCAGAATTTCTTAGACAAAGAGTTAAGGTAGTTTTTCTGTTATGCTTTGTAGTACCAACAGGACAGCTATGTTAAACCTGATCAAAAATGGTCTTCCTTGTAGGTGCCTGATCCAACTACATTGTTTCCTTTGAGTTTCTCTTCTTTTGTCCTTTAAGTTCTATTTTGATGACCCTATACAATAGGCTAGTATTTTTAATCACACTGTTTAGTGACAGAATCTCTCTCTTAGTTTTAGAAAAGTAGCATATCAGGTGTTCATTATGAGGCATTCGGGATCATCTTGTTTTACTTTATTTTGCTTTATTTCAATGCATAAGGTAATTTCTCCAAAAGGGGCACATACCAAACGTGATGCAAGCTGACCAACTGAAAGGTTGTGTGACGGGGTCAAGAGCCCTGTGTTGTCATTAAACGTTTCTAGATGCTACAAATCTGAGGCAGTCACAGACTCTGATCATAGAATCAAATGGTTGAAGTGAGCCCTTGCATCAACATGGAGCCTCTAGCTCCAGTGTGGTCTCAAGCCCACTGGACCTGAATGCAGGCACTATAGCCAAAGCGATTCCTACCACCTTTCATCCCAAATCACCAATCAGTATACCCTGACATGAGTGTCTTAATTATCAATGCTCACATATAAGCTCCATATTCTCCAAACCTACATCAAAAATGTTTTACACCAAAACATTTCAAACATTATCCAAGGAAAATCTCTCTCTGCTCAGAAAAAAAAATAACTCATCCATCCCCAAAAATCAAAGCTGTTCTGACAGGAAACTGTGTTCAAAGTGCAGAGGAATGTGCTGCATAACAGCTTAAGTGAAAAGGTGTGTACACACTCTCACACACTCAACACCATAATGTGGAATTTTAGTTTGAATAAAAATGACTGAACTCCACAGCCTCCTACAGCAGCTAAGTTTTCGTTAAAAGCTCTTGCATTCAGGCAGTACCAATCCTGCTTAACATACTGTCATTACAACTCAAAATTACTGGTCAGCAAGGTATGCATGCAAGCTATACTTAACAAACCCTTCCTATTTTTGCAGGAGCTCCATCTGGAACAAGAACCAGGCTGCAAAGTTTGCTTTTGTTTTTTTAGTGGGAGCTTTAGCAGTTCTGGATGTTGCAGGTTGCACAGTGCTCTTGACAGTGAGCACTGGAAGTAGAAGCACAGCTGTTCTTCTTAAAGGGTACTCAATGCGATTCAGGTTTCATCTCAGCGTTTACAACCTAACACGTCAAGACCCAACAGGATTTTGAGCGGGTGCTCTACTGCATCATTGTATATCGCGAGGTCTGTACAGCAGAAATCCGCCTGTATGGGTCTATACTTTACCAGACATTATACCGCTACATCAATTTTCCTTCAACTACAAAAACGAGTCAATTTAAGCTTTCAAGTAAACACCCGTTAGTAGCCAGCTACACAGCTCTGCCCCTGACATCCGTCTGCGTAAAGCCATGAACGGCCACACGACAGAGCTACCCGAGCACCTCAGTTACACCCCGCACCCCCCCAATACGGGGGGCGCCGGTCTGTCTCCGTGTCCGTGGGTCCACCCGTGGCGCCCATGGAAACGCTCCTCCCCCGCGCCTCGGGGCGCCAGCCCCGCGCCCCCAGCCCCGGGCCCGCCCGCCCGCACTCACCAGCTGCCCGGCGGTGCCTCTTCCCCTTCGGCCATTGCTGTTGACGTGCCCCTGGTTCGGCCGTAAACCGCGCGCTCTCGTTTTGCGACACCCGAGACATTCCGTCTGTCCCTCCTCCCTTCCTTTACCACGACACTGTCGTAAACCCCAAGCTTGGCCGTAAACTGCAGGGCGGGGCGCGCTGACGCTATGAGGCTGCCCGAGGTGCGCGCGCAGTACTGGCACCAGTGGAAGTAAACCTATTTTCATAATATGTAAATTATGCAATTGTTTGCATTTAAACCTACCATCACCTATTCTCTTGAACATGGTAATCCCTACTGAGGTGATTCCCCCCGCCCCATGGTACATATTGTTTACTTTGTGGTTTGCTAGTGTGTCACCTGCTCCCTGAAATAGTATTGAATTAATATCAAAGAAATGCATCATGTTAAAAAGAGGATTTAGCTTTTATTTTAGTTCAGCTAGTTTTCTTGGTGAAGAAAAAGGTTCTTTCAAGCATATGGGACACAAATACACCAGGAATCATGAAGTTAAGAATGTCAGAGGAACAGTAAAGCAGGAGAACTGGGAGAAGTATGAAATGAGGTCAGAGATGCAAGTGGGTAGCAAAATGAAGTGAGGTCTCAAAGGTGATGTGTGAGAGCCTGAATTTTATTTTATTACAAATGAGAAGCCAATGAGTCATGCAATGCCTTGGTAAAACTGCAGTGGTAAGAGAAATAACAAAAAAAGAACTAAGAAGTGGGGAGGGAATAACCACTAACTTTACAGCTAATGGATTTTAACCAGACAGCTCCTGAGAAATTCTCCAGATTTATGAAGACACCCTTTCCCAAGTAGATGTAATTTCTGTGAAAGATTGGCTATTTGATACCTTTTTAAAAAGTACTGACTGTTATTACTTTCTATTTATTTAGACTTCCTTCCATTATTGCTTAGCTATGTCTAGTAATTTTTACAGAACAGACAGTTGGGAGGCAAAATTCACAATTACACAGTGAAGTACTTCTTTTATATACAGTATCATTATTTTACTTGCCCACCATAATAATCATTAAGTCTAGACAGAACTCCTTATAGTCCTGAAGCTTGTATTCATCTCCAAAATATATATTGGTGTTGTAGATCCTGAAAATCTTTTCCATGGAACAATAGTGCCATCGCATGACCAGGTAAGGTTATGGCACATGCATATTCTTTCACATTTGTGCCTTAAGATGTATTCCAGGTCATATTTATCTACCTGTTAAAAATCTTGTATATCTTTATCTCTCTGGACCTATGCAACTAGTCAAAATTCAGGGTAATTCTGATTGGGAGGAGAAATTGGTGATGGAGACTGATCTGTGATGTCATTTAATTTAATTTACAAGAATGTACAAAATTCTCCTCTTATGAATACAGGCAGAATTAAGACACCACAGAGATCCTGCTCACAGCTTTGAACCATTTCCAGCCAGATCCACAACCCAGAAGCTATTTCTGTCATTTTTTTTATAGAGCCACACACCAGTTTGTTCAGTTTGTGTGAAAGCTTCCTTCTCTGGGAATGTATACATGATTCAATTGGTATGAAGCAGAAGGCATGGTAGACGTACACTTTACAGACTACCTGACTTCAGACTAACACAGTTTAGTGTAGTGTGATTTAATAGAACTTCCAGGGCTCCACATGGGCTGATTCTCAGAAACCAGGTATCTTAGCAAAGCTGGATATACTGATTCCAGTACCTGAAGTAGCTACATTGTGTCAGGTAGATCTACCCTCTCTCCTTCTCTGTGTGCTCGTTCTCTCACTCCTTGTTCACCTCAGTTGTATCATATCCACTTACATATATATACACCTTTGCAGGGTCTTCAAAAAGTCCTTGTGCACTTCTAAACTTTAATAACTTAGGTTGTAGGTATGATAGAAACAATCTGTAAAGGGCATTTAAAAGCAAATGTATTAACATTTTAGGACAAGTAGAGTACGCAATGCTGGACTTCAACATAGCCACCATCCATCACAATACGGTGCTCAATCTGATCTTCCAACTCAATTCCTTGAAAACATTTTCCAGTTGCTCTTGAGTTACTACACTAATTGCATTGGTGATCCTAGCCTTAAGTTCCAACAAAGAATGTGGCTTTGACAAGTAAACTACACTTTTAACATGTCCCCATAAAAAGAAGTCCAATGGCAACAGGTCAGTTGAACGAGGTGGCCGAGCAATTGGTCCACCTCTGCCTATCCACTTTTCTGGGAAAATGTAATTTAGGAACTGTCATACATTCAGAGTGTAGGAGCATGGAGCTCCATCTTAAATATTTAAGAATAAATTCATTATTACTTATGAAATCTAACATTGTGTCCTAAAACTTTAATAAATTTGCTTTTAAATGCTGTTTACAGATTGTTTCTATCATACCTACAGCCTAAGTTATTAAAGTTTAAAAGTGCACAAGGGCATTATGAAAACCCTGTATAGCAAAGCTCCTGTGCCTCTGTCATTTTAATTCCTGAGACGTTCTGTATTTACCTTTGTTTTAGGCAGAATCCTGCACTGTAGTATTTCTTACAGCCATCTAAAATTAAGAGTGGCAGTTAAACCTGCCAGGCTCAGTGAAGCTTTGTCCAACTATAACAATAGCTATGATAACTGTTATGGCTGGGTTTTTTTAAACATATTAATTAGTCGCATTAGATGGGTGTAATTTCTATCTGTCCTTGTGTGGCTTGGATTCTTAAATTGTTTCTGCAAATGACTGATACTAAATGTAACATTCTTTAAAATTAAGACTGCACTTAAGGCTCTCTATCACCTCAGACTAAATTAGGGATGTTGCCCGGAGTTTATTAGCATGTTCTTTTGGGCCTGATTCTATAAAAACTTATCTATGTGCTTATCCTGGAAACATTTATGTTTGTGTTCAAGGGACTTAATTCTTACTAATGTGCTAGTTAATATATGTATAGACTTTTTGTATGCTTTGTCTCAAACTTTTTACATGCCATTTGTAGCCAATAGAAATGTATTTTACATGCCATTTATAGCCAGTTGAATGAGACAGAGACAACCTCTTTGGCTCAGAAGGTAGAGGAAGTTCTTAGTGAGTAGCTATTTTAGATTTGATTCTGACTACTGAGGGTTTGGTTGAGAATCTGAACACGGAGAGTCATTTCGGTAAACATGATCATGAAAATTATGGCATTCAAGATTCTGAGGAAAGGAAGGCATGAGAAAAGAATAAGGATAATGGACTTCAAAAACAGACTTCAACAATAGGGTCCCTTGGGAAGATGTTCAAAAGGAAAAAGGAATTCAGAAGAGCCAGCAGTATCTCAAAGAGATAGTATTAAAGGCACAAAGGCAAACTAACCCAGTGTGGAGGGAAGACAGGAATTTTTGTGAGAGATCAATACAACTGTATCAGCAGCTCCATAATGGCATGAAAATAAAAAAGTCATACAAAAAGTGGAAACAACGACACTTATTGAGGGATGAGAATTTAAGAATAACAGAAGCATGAAGAGATCACATCACAAGGAATGAGGTACAAAATGAATCTCTCAGCTAGTACAGAACGTGAGGCAATGTGAAAAAGTTTATTTAAATACGTTAGAAGCAAAAAAAGAAAAAATATAAGACACAAGGGATGACAGAAGGCAGAAATAGTCACTTAAAAAAAAAAAAAGGTTAATTGTGACTAGACAATTCAATCTTGTCAAAGAGGTAAGAGCATAGGTCAGAATGAGACAAAAAAAATAATATTTTACATAAATTAGATGTATTCAGGTAGGCAGGGCTGGATGAAATACTTAGCACTAACTGAAGCAATCTGAATCTTAGTAATTATTTTTGGACATTCATGATATATCAGCATTATGATGCTCTTACCAAAAAAGAGAAAAAGTGAATCTTATTCTGGGATGTATTAGCAAGAGCATGATCTGCAAGGTGAAATAGTAATCATTTCACTTGGCACCAGTGAGACTTCAACTGAAATTCTGTGTTCAGTTTTGCTTGAAGAAAGATGCAAGAAAACTTGATTTGAGTCCTGAGGAGAACAACAAAAAATTGCTCTAGGCAAGGGAAGTTTAGGTTAGATAGTAGGAAAAACCTTCTCATGAGGAGGCTAGTAAAGCACTGAAACAGGCTACCCAGAGCAGTTGTGCAATCTCTATTTTTGAAAGTTGTAAAGGCAAGACAAAGCCCTGGCTGTGATGATGTAGTTGAGGATGGTCCTGTTTGAACAGGGGGTTGGATTAGATGACCTCCTGAGGTCCCTTCCAACCCTCACTTTCTATGATGCTATGATAGTCTGACTATACTGAAATTTCACATTACAGCATGGGGAGAGATGAGATGAGCTCTAGCTTTTCTTCCAGACTCATGAGATGAGCCAGTTGTCCTGAGGTGACAGACTGTGAATCCCAACTCCCTTAGCTGTCCAGTTTCCCAGTGTTTTTGCAATCATAACATTCACCTGACATCTAGTGATGCTGAGCTGCAACCATGAAACACGCAATTATTCTGACATCTGTTGTGGGGGAATTCAGTGTGTGGCTCTTCACAGTGGCTCTCCACACATGTCAGTGGAAACAGCCACAGGAAGAATCTGATGCCTGTACTTCCCACTTCCTTGACTTCACTATGACTCGTTTTGTGAGGAAAGATGCATGCTTGCCTAAATGCTTGTAAAATACAGATTATGGGCGATAAAAAGTATATTGAAGGCGATGTCTTTGCATTATATTCTCTCAGGCAGGAGGTTAGGAAAAATATCTCAATGAACTATAAAACAGGCTTTATCCTTTTGGTTTTAGGGCCCAATGAGAGAGGCATTTCTGTAAAAAAAAAAAAATGCGATGAATCAGAGGGCTCAGCTCCTTCCTCCCCCCATGTGATCCACTGCTGGACTTTCAACTTGCTTTGGTCTTTTTACCAGTTAAAAAAAACCCCAGCTTGCAGATTGTGGAGTTTGTGGCTCTCGGCAACTACTTTCAGCGCACCAGGATGCAGCTCCTCTCCCCGCTCCCATGGCAGAGCCGGGCCCGAGGGCAGGCGCTGGGGACCCCTGCAATGCGGTGTGTCCCCTTTGGAATCGTAGAAGAGGAGGGTCGGGTCGGGAGGGCATCTGCCCCACACAGGCCCAGCCCCAGCGACAGCATCCCGGTAGCTTAAAAGCCTCCAAGGATGGAGATCCCACCGCCCGGCTGAGCAGCCTGCTCCAGTGCTTCGCTGCCCGTCTCTCCCCTCCTAACGAGAAAGTTTCTCCCCGTGATCAAAGCTCAGCTCTGCCTCCTCCTCCTCTCCCCGCCTGGCACACTGCAGCCCCGCACCGCACCCCTACCCCTGCTGGAGACAGCCGGGCCGGGGCGGGGCCCGCCGGCAGCGCCTCCCCCTGCCTAGCGCCACCCTCCCCGCGTGCGACTGCAGCGTGGCCTGCAGCGGATATGGGGGACGCGCTGGAGGAGCCCTGGTGGGAGGCGCAGCCCGGGGCTGGCAGCAGTAGTAGCAGCAGCCCAGGTACTTCCTCGTCTCCTTCTTGCCGCGCTCCCCGGGGCGGCAGGCGCTTTCCTCGCCGGCGGGGCCAGGGTGTTTCAAGGGGGTCCAGTGCCCTTTCCCCTCGGCCTGGGGAAATGCGTGAGGGAAAATGAAGCCCCGAGATCCAGTGACATGAAGCAAGCGGAGGGGGTGGGGGCTCTGCTTTGACTGCGAAGTTTAGTGGGCCCCTGGGTGCTTGTAGGGGACTCATTTTAAGTCTCTGCCTCTGCCCGGGTCCAGGGTATGCTCTGTCCCAGTTCACAGCTTCATGACCTGCCTGTGTCTCCCCCCTTCCTTTAGTCACTCCAAGAGTTTTGCAGACAAGACCCGGGCAGGTTATCCTGTAGTAGGAATGGTGTTCCAGTGGCAGTGCTGGTCCCCAGCACCGTCAGGTCCCTTAGGGCAGGGGTTCTCAACCTTTGTACCAGGACCTATTTGGGAATGTCTCTTGACTCCCAACCCGCTGCCCCCTGCCCACAGTCCCCAGCCACCCAGTGTGTGGGGCACGGGGGCCCCCCAAGCAGCCCCTTGCAGGCTGGAGCTCTGCCATCCTGCAAAGGAAAAGCCCTGGTTTCCCATGTTTTTTCTCCTTTAAGGAGAATCCATTTTTAAAGTTTGTTTGCAACCCTTTCATATATTCTTGCGACCCACTTTTGGGTTGTGATCTACAGATTGAGAAGCACTGCCTTAGGTTTCCACAAGGCTGTCTGTAGACCCTTTGGAGAGATGAGTTAGTTTAGCACCCTGAGAAACGGAGCTGATTCGTCAGGGTAAGTTTCCCTACCAAGTGCTCCAAGTGCTTTGTGGGTACTGAAGTTAGGGTCACGGCCTAAGTAAGTTGTAGCATTGAGTTGTTTAACCTGTTGGTAACCCAGTAAATTCAATGGCCTTCTCAGGCCTCCCAGAATTCGTGGGCTGGGAACAAAATTTTTCCCTTTCCCAGGACAGCTTTTGGCCCCAACCAGCCTAGATGATATGAGCCAGTTGTCCTGAGGTGACAGACTGAATCCCAACTCCCTTAGCTGTCCAGTTTCCCAGTGTTTTTGCAATCATAACATTCACCTGACATCTTATGATGCTGAGCTGCAAACATGAAACATGCAATTATTCTGACATCTGTTGTGGGGAATTCAGAGTCTCATGATAATGGCTTGTGAGCATCAGAGCATGGTTTTCCCTACTCCACCCTCACTCAACACATAGTGCTTCTTGGCCCCCCTTCACACGTTACGTTTGTTGTGGGGTAAAAGTAAGTTTTGTGCAACTGGGTTTTTTTATATGTTAGACATTCAGTTAAGTTTATCCTATGATAAAAATGGTGAACCCACAACAGAATTTACAAATCTGCCTCCTCAGTGAAGTTCCTGACTACATCAGAAACTTCTTTCTGGTGCAGAAGCATCCCATGGCAAATTTAGTGTCTCGCATATCACCCAGAGTGCAGGAAAAAAAGGCACAAAAAAGGAACCTTAGACACCAAAAGAACCAGGTGTGCTGTGGCTTCATGGTCCCAGTGCAAGGAGAGAAGAAGGGTAAGGAGTCCTGCGCTGAACAGCCAGTAAGTGAATTGCTGGGGGTTTTGCTGTCCTGGCAGCTCCAGGAGACAGAAGGGGCTATGGGAGTCTCTGGGAAAGCAGCTCACCAGCTCCACCAGCTGACAGAGGCATGGCAGCACAAGCTTTGTGCTATGCTTTTTTCTACCCCCTAAAGCAGGAGTGTCAAACTGGCTGGGCTGGATCCATGGATCCAGATACAGTGGTTGCAATGCAGGTTCAGGGGTAGGCAGTAGCATAGATCTGTGTAGAGGTGGCAGTGTGGGTCTATGTTCAGGCAGTAGCCATCTGCCAATGGGTCTCCGATCAGTTTCTGGGAACCTTGAATACTGCAGCAGGCCGTACTCCACAATATCCGGCAGCCTGATGGACTACTGGCAGGCTGGACAGAATAGTTCCACAGGCTGGATCTGGCCCATGGACCATAAGTTTGATACCTCTGTTGATTAACTGCTTCATGCAACACAGAGTTACTGCAAGAAAATTCTCTCCAAAGTAATATTTAGCAGGTTTTAGAAGCTCTGTGTGTGTGGGTAGCCCACAAAATGTGCATATGCACACACACACATAAAATATATATTTTGCGTGTGCGCGCATGAGCATTTTATGTGTATTACAAGTCACTTTTTTGTGAAAACATCCTGTGCAAGTAGCTAATAATTCTTGTTTACTCCATGTGATGATCAAGGCATACAGCCAATTATAGTAACAGTTTTACAATCCATTAAAAATACATATAATGTTTAATACAACACATTTGAGTATTACTGTGCAAGATGGTATTGGGGCTAATCTTGCCCAGAGTACTGGGAGTCTTCTAGGTTGGGCAAGTTCCGGAAGATGCAATATTATGGCTTTATGGCTATCACATATTTTCTGAAGGCAGAAAGCAACATTATTAAAAAAAAAAAAGTGCTGGTTTGTACAGTCATTTTCACCTCCATTGTGCTAAACTTGCTGTCAGTTGTCTCAAGAAATAAAGAGGAAAAATTTGTGGCAAAGTCAAATATAAATAATTTTTGTACTGGCTGGCCATAAGCACATAAGAATAGGACTGCAGGTCTGGGAGCTTGTGTAGAAAAAAAAATATTGGTCATCGAGACTGTTATTATCTGACCTAGAAGACTGAATTCAGAACTTAAGTTTGGAGAACGCTATATTATACTTCATCAGAAGCCCTCTTTCTCTCATCTCAGTTTGTTCTTTTTTGCAGAAACCTCTGCATAATTTTGTTTTGTGATATTTTTCCCCCCCCTGGAGTATGCAATACTAGAAATGACAACAGGTGATCATAGGTCAAGCCCACATAACCTGGAGCTTAGATCTTGTGCCTGTACTTCCTCTGAGAGGGTCCCTACATGGAACCAGATGCCGCATACTAGTAATTCAGTGGCACAAGCAAGCATCAGTTAAGAAGATGTTACAGTATTTTCCATTGTTTTTAATTCACTCGTTTATTTTTTACATGGTAGGGATGAAAAATCATATGTTGAGTTTTTACTGTGTCCTATGGAAAATACAAAATGGTTGTACATCATTTGACACTTAATTGGAAATAAATTAGAATTTACAATGTGAAGTATAAGAAAATGTTGTCAGTGAGCTCATTTATGGACTTAAACACATTTGTTTGTTACCTTTGGGTTTAAAAAATAGTGTCTGTTTATCCCAGCTTCGTTTACTATTTTTTAAAAAGCACCTTGCTGTAAAAACCATCAGTCCCCCAAATATTGGGCATGTCCTGTTACTTAAAATACACAACTTCAGCCCCACCAAGTCTATTTCTATTAAGCCCAAGATTTTAAAGGTAAGAAAAACTCTAATTAAACATAAGTGTCTGGAACAGATTTTCGTATTCACTAAATGGAGTTAAAACCAGGTTGGGATGCGAGTAGATCTTTTGTGTATTTGGGGCCACTATTAAAACATGCACTATCTTCTCTTTGAAGTGTGTTTAATCAGAAACATTGTTTAAAAAGAAAATTTACTTTTATGCTAGTGCTTAGTTTTGAGGACATGGCTGTATTGGGGTAAGTGATTAATGACCACAGGACTTCTTGCAGGACACAGGCTAAAGAACTTCATCGAATAGTTTCTACATCAAGGCTATGATTCTGGTTATTGGAGTTAATTGGTAAATTTAAGCTAAGCTGGTGTAACTGTTTTGGAGTCAATTGAGTTTTGGAGTCAATTACTGCATGGTAGGAGCATCGCAAGGAATTATTGGTTTAATACAGTTAAACCTGGATTCTTCACAGGGTTAGGTTCCTTAGCCCCTGGCCAAGTTGAGGGTTTGTGAAGTAGCTGGGGGTATGTATGAATCTAGCAAACAGCTGTACTGAGATACTCCAGCTCTTTCCTGTGGCTTTTATTCCAAAGGGTATGGCTCCCTGATCAGCTGTATGGGACTACTGATGAGCTCCAGCTGTGAGGTGAAGCAGTTCTCTTTGAAGTAACAGCTGAAACAATCCACTGAGCTGCAGCCTGCTGCAAAGAAAGCTTGTTGCAAACCATCTTAATATTAATCGTCTGGGTTCTGCTGGACCCTCATTCCCCTAGAGTGATGTAGCCTTAAAGTCCAATCCTACTAACCCTTTTAAAATGTTATTGCATTGAGTACTAACAAAGAAGGAATGGTAATGTTCAGCTTCCTCCTTCAGATGAACTGATTCTGATGAAAGGGGCTTGCTTGACAGTCCAGTTGTGGAAAGATCCATGTTGCCAGAACTTAAAAATTGCACCTGCCCTACAAATTACTAATCTAATAATTACAGATTTAGTGTGACCATTGAGACAAGTTCCAGTAGAGGCAGAGAGTGATCAGGAGAGAATGAGAGAAGAAAGCTGAAAGAACCAGTTTGTGTAGTACAGTGATTTTTCTACCAGTGTGCTGTGGCACTTTGGGGTTCCTTGAGATATTTTCAAGGGTGTTGAAGGTTGTCACTATTAGTCATGCAAACATGATTTACAAAATAAACCCAGAGATTTCAAATAGGAATCCATAGTATTAAAAGCAATCTGTTGTCTTTGATTTTTTTGCAAAGAAGGATTGCTAGCTTATTTTTCTATAGTTGAAAAATGAGTGCTAAGATCTGACATTTTCTATGGAGCTGTTCAGCCTTAAAAGATTGAGGATCGCTGTTCTAGTACAGCAGCCAAGAATTAGTCAGTGTTACAGGATGCCTGTTACAGTCACCAATAATAGTTTTCTATTGATTTTCATATGAAAAAGTAGAACAGCATCAGTAATATTTGAAATAAATCTTTCAAAGGAATTTAAAAGCATCCTTCAAGAAATAAAATGGTACCGTTGTATCTTTATACAGCTTTGTGTTGGCAGCATCACTTTGGAGGCAAATAGCCAACAAAGTTATTTTTATTGGTTTGTTCAATGGCTGAGTGGAGACTCAAGTGTGTATATGTGCGTGTACAAATATATCAGTATATTAGGAGCATTCTGTCAAAGTACCAACTCTCAGTCAAATACTGTACCCACAACATGAAATCTGCTCCAGTAGGGACCTTATAACAATTAGAAATCTAGACACCATAATTCTAGTAAAGCGTGAGAAATTAATATAGCAGATTAAAAAGTCATATTGAAAGTCTTAATTCTTACATCCATTTTTATAATACGGTTTTTGTGTGCATTCAAGTGTGGCTACATCACACCAGTTAACTAACCATTGTGGGAACTGACACTTTTTTCATTAGCCTAAAAAATAATAATGCATACAACCCAAAGCTTGCTGCTTTAAGCTCAATTGGCACTATATTAAATAGCAAATTTCACCATCCCACCACTCATTGTCTTATTTTACTTGATATTTAACCTAAAATTACCCACACTGAAACACACTTATGTAAGACCAACTAAAAAATAACACACAATTACTCATCATTTTGGTTATAAAGCATTCACCAATCTATTGTAAAATTGCAGTTTTTATTCGTGTGAGGAGGGATGTCAGAACTGAAGTGGGAATTTATTTGTAGCCTCATTTGTCACTTCATGGTAGGGCTGAAAACTGCAATCATCTGTAAAAAAAAAAAAAAAAAAAAAAAAAAAAAAAATCCTGTAAATCAGGATTTGGACTGGAAGTGAGAGCACAGTCTGGGCCTGGGAGTATGTTCCAGCATTTCACTGGCCTGTGAATGGTTAGCTTTTTTATTTCATCCTTTGTGGAAGAATTAGCTTTTTCTCACACAACTCTTGGAAGTGATTGCTCCAGAGATTCACATTCTTCAAGGAGATGTTACACATGGGCATAGTAGAGAATGTTTTACCTTTTCCCTCCATTTTGAGGGCAAGTTTTAGATACAGTTACACTGTGTAGCTTTCCATTATTGCTGTCATGGAGTGGCTTGTGGAGATGCCCAGTAGGAGTTCTCATGGGTAACTTGGTTATGCTTGTAGACTTTGGTTTGGGGATCCGAGTAGGAATTGAACGCCGGAACATATCAGCGATCTTGAAATAAACCAGAGGAAAAAAGGAAGCAGTTAATGTGGGTGCTTTGTACAGGTCTTTAGGAAGGACAGAATTATTCCTCTGGCCGTCCTAAGCTGCCTTTTTTTAAAGTTACATCTAAGACAAGAAACAACTTCTTTCTTAATTGCAAATATGATAGGAGAAGAATGAGTTTGTAGCTGGGTGTTGTTTTTGGGTTCATTGCAAACTTCTGGTCTGTAGATGGCAGCACAGTTTACCTAGTTCAAAAATAGCCTAAAATGTGGATTTTGGGGGGGTAACTGTATTAATATTTTGCGCTTGACTGGCTTATTACAGTTGGCAACAAAATGAGCCTTTGTAATTAAAGGCACTAAATACTGAATAGGAAGATAAATAAATAAATAGTGTGAATATTAAAGATGGACAAAAATATTGCTGTGAAGTATATCAGCCCCCTAAAAAAGCCTGACCTGCACTTTGCCTCTATCTCCAAAGGCACTTTACCGTGGAAGAAAGAAGTGTAGATGATAACACCTTCTTCCACTGCTTTTATGAGCTTGCCTCAAATACTGAGTTCACAGTGTCCTGTCCTCTGGGAGCATATGGAACCCTATTACGTCGTGTTACAAGACTAAGAATTAGGAAACTTCGGGGTCAGTTCCTTGCTCTCTTACTGTCTTGTGACTCAGGACATCATATTATTTGATGTCTGCCTCAGTGTTTCCAGTTGTAAAAGCATAACAGTTATGCTAACCTTCCTTTGCAAAGCATGTTAAGGTCTATAGATGAAAATAGCTATGGAAGTATTTGCTGTGAAAATATACATGTAACTTTTTATTATGGTTCTGGACATTGTTTTTAGTTAAAAAAAAAAAAATATCCAGACAAGCTGGTGAGTTTACAGGAGAGGGACAAAATGCAGTAGCTGCCTAATATTATTTAAAATTAGTGATATTGGGTTTGAGAGGAATATAATGAAGTTCAGAAAAAGAAAACTTAAATTAAATTTTGGAAGATAAGTACCATCCTTTTACTGCTATTTGTTTTGGATAGCCTTCCAAGGGAAGTGATGGAAATTCCATCACAGGAGGCATTTGTTAATCCTAGAAGACAACAAAATACTAAAAAGAGCATTGTAAGGAACAATTCTGGACTCGTAGGTAAGGGAGCAGACTACTGGTTATCTCCATCTCTGTTAACTTTCCAAGGTTAGAGCTCCTTGGTATTGTCTTTTGAGTATACAGCTAAAGGGCATTTAGTTTAAGCAAAATACACGGTAACATTCCTCTAGTGCTCATCACATTGGTATAATTTTGTAGGCTAGAGGGGAATCTTAATAACTGCAATGAGAAATCGTCAAAGGATGTTATTGCTGTTGGCTTGAATTACTGAGAAATAAACTCTTGTTGCTGGAGGTTTAACTCATTTTTTCCACTTGATATTATTAATGATTTGTTGGTGTACTTGAAACAGTGAGCTTCCCTACTATAGCAAAGATGTACTTGGTGCTCTCAATTTTAATCTTATGTGGCATTGTTTTTCAGTGATCCAAGTGCATTTGAAGTATTATCACTTATTACTGAAAAACGTATTGGAAAAATATGACTTGTTGGTAAGTGGTGTGCGGTCACAGGTCCCCCCCTTTCCCCCCCATTTTTAATAACTGATGGTATGTATGTATACAATTATATTGGAAATATAACTTCTGCATTTCTATAAGATGTATTTCCTTCCCTGTTTGCAAATACATTGTATTGCTGTCAGTGTTTCTGTGCTGGAATAACTATAATACAGAATTGGGTAGTGGTACTACTTTATATTCTAATATGTTGTACATTTAAAGTTGTATAATATTTGTATGTAGAAAAGAACTTAATGGCAGACTCTTCTTATAGTTTTCTCCCTCTTTCAGTATCTGGATAAAACTTTTCTGTCCCTGATCCTTCAAGAGGAGAATTCTGAAACAGGGAGAGGGGAATGAATAACATTTGTAATTAAAAAAAAAAAAAAAAAAAGACAGTTAACGTTTCCAAACTAACATCTGTATCCAGAAAAGTTCTTAAGTTTATGCTTAATTTTTAATTGTCAGAGTCCTAGTAAAGCACTTTCATCACTTAAGCACATGCTTAAATTTCCTGGCTCTGGTAAAGAGAGATTTATCTTGATTTTTACAAATAGTAATGGAAAGAATGTGAACTGTGGATAAGGGGATTGGAAAGGACATTTGTGTTGCTTACCTCTGTGTGTGAGGAGTTGAAATGATTTAGTATTTGCTCTGGCAAAACTGAACATTTGCAAAGCACTTAAGTACCTCCTGGATGTTATGGTGTTATGGTCAAAGTCCTGTAGAATCCCATTAATTTCCTATCTGCTCTTCAGTGTACATAAGGCATTCTTCCAGCTGGTGACAAATCTATCCAAAACTATGGGCTGGTACTGATGGGAGACTCGATTTTTCCAGACATCTGCTGAAAGAACAATGTAGCCAAACATAAAGGCCAGGGACAGAAGTTACACACAAACCAGTTTAAGTGATCAGAAACTGGTTTAAACCTGTAACAACGTAAGGTCAGTGCACATAAACCAGTTTCAAAATGGCTGCAACTGGTTTGAGATAAACTTGGTTGAATGTAGTATCAAACTTAACTGATGGAAGTCAAACCGGTTTATGGAACTTGTGTTCCAGACCCCTTCCTGGCTTAAGTTAAATCAGAGTCCTCCAGCATCCCAGCATGCTCTGCAGTCCTGGGGTGAGCCATCTGTTCCTGCCATGCAGGGTCTCTCCTTCCTAGCCAGAGCAGTGGAGCACTATCACTGCTCCAGCTGTCTGAGAAAGGGGTGAGGGTGGGAAACCCTGCTCTGGAGTGCTGCTGGGTCTGCCTGGCAAGGGAGCAGCACCCATTGTAAGGTGTCCCCAGCCCCCCCACCCCCTCACTGGAGCAAGGGCGGGGCCAGATCCCAGTTGCCTTAGGGAAAGTGGGGTTTAATCACCCTATTGCAGGGGCAGTGGCGCACAAACTGATGGGTGCATGAGAAGCATGCAGAGCCTAAGGCAACCAGATGCCAGATATGGCACCCTAAGCAGAGTCCCTCTGAGGAGCGGCCAGCTGGCCATGGGGGGGGACCTGACTCGGTGCGGGGTGTGGAGGGGATTGCTGAGGCTAGTTACGGAGCCCAAATCACCACTGCCTCCCACTGTGACAGCACAGCCTGGGGTGGGGCAGCCCCAGGGGGGCAGGAGTCAGTGCCTGCCCCTTCTGCCTCCAGCCCCATGCGGGGGCCATGGTTTGCAAGTGGGTTGTAGCATGGCTCCCCATGTCCCTCCCTCTCCCAGCAGTGGCGGTGGTGGAGCAAACTTACTGTGGCGGGTGGAGGTGAAGCACCTGTCACCTTCACACAGTGGTGCCGGGCACTCAGGGCAGGCTGCTAAGGGTCAGGAGCATGGGCAGCCGCAGGGAGAGGCAATGGACTGCCACGGCCTGGTCCAATCCAGCCCTGCAACCCAAGGGTGTAGGCAGTGACTGGCCAGACCAGCAGCTCTGCAGAAAAGGGCCTGCAGGTTACAATGGACAGTAAGCTGAATATGAGCCAATAGTGTGCCCTTGTTGAAGGCTAATGGCACACTGGGTTGCATTAGTAGGAGCATTGCCAACAGATCAAGGGAAGTGATTCTTCCCCTCTGTTCAGCACTGGTGAAGCTGCATCTGGAGTACTGTGTTCAGTTTGGCCCCCCACTACAGAAAGGATGTGGACAAATTGGAGAGAGTCCAACGGAGGGCAATGAAAATGGTGAGGGGGGTGGGGCACATGACTTCCAAGGAGAGACTGAGGGAACTGGGTTTATTTAGTCTAGAGAAGAGAAGACTGAGAGGGGATTTAACAACCTTCAACTACCTGAGGAGTGATTCCAAAGAGGATGGAGGTAGACTGTTCTCAGTGGCGGCAGGTGACAGAACAAGAAGCAATGATTTCAAGTTGCAGCCAGGGAACTTTAGTCTGGATATTAGGAAAAAACTCTCTCACTAGAAGGGTAGCAAAACAGTGAACCAGCTTATCCAGAGAGGTCATGGACTCTCCATTCCTAGAGACTTTTAAGACCTGGCTAGACAAAGCTTTGCCTGGGATGATCTAGTTGGGGATGGTCCTGTTTGAACAGGGGGTTGGACTAGATGACCTCCTGAGGTCCCTTCCAACCCTAATTTTCTATGATTCTGTGATCCTAAGGAAGGCCATTTGCAAACATCTGGAAGAGGAAAGGCCGATCACAAGCAGCCAGCATTGATTTATGAAAAACAAATTGTGTCAAATCTCTTCCTCTGTCAAAGTAACTAGTTGGGTGGTTGAAGGGAATGCTGTGAATATGTGCAACCCTAATTTTCTATGATTCTATGATTCACTATAACAAGTAAACTCCTATTGCATTAATACATAATTTCTTAAACTTTCACAGACTCGTACCTTAATTTATTTTTAAGGCTTTGTCATTTTATAAGAGCGCTGGTGCCTCTGTTGGAGGGTACAGCAAGCTAACAAATACCTCTCTCCAAAGACTGCACCCTTTATATCTGGTGCAGGGGGAGGAAACATTTTAGGAAGGAGGAGAGAAGAGGAGGGTCACATAAGTAATAAAGGCCATTACTGATGTGGGCTATTTAGCTAAATTGTTTTTATTAGTTAAAATGCTCACCAAAAACTAGTGAGAGCCCCTGCCTGTGAATTTAAGAGTGATGTTTCTCACACAGAGTTCATATTAAAAACTCTAAATTCTGTATAATTCTAATGAAGAGGACTCAAAATGTTGTATCTTACACCCACACAAATGGAACAGTTCTCCCGCTCCCTGTCTAACTCCCAGCCTCAAATATCCTGGCATAAAATGATCAGACAAAATAGGTGACTTATGTTTTTATTGGTTCCTCTAGACTGTGACGACATTTCCTAAAACACTGAGCCAGGAAACTATTAATGTCTCTGAAAAAATGAAAAGGGTCAGGCTATTTTGAAGGGCACATACAGTAAATGTTTGCTCAGAAGGCTTCATTGTATGATTTAATTAACAATAACAATAATATTTTGCTTTTACACAGCACTTTTCTGCTTCAGAGTACTTTAGGAACATGCTTCATAACCCCTCAATGTGTTAAGGAAGTATTGTCAGTTTTTCCTTTGGAAAACTAAGGTAGACCGAGTAAGTGGCTTGCCCAAGACTTTATACATACGTCTGCGTCAATACCAGGATTAGAAGTTAGGTCATTTTTACTCCTAGTCATATGCTCAGATCAGCAGAAAATGCTGATGTTTTCAGATGTTGACTATGTTTACAAAGGGAGAGAAAAGAATAATCTCTGTCGGCTTTTTTTTTTTAAAAAACAACCAGATCAGACCCCAGCTTTTTCTCAGCCCTTGCTGACTGGAGTTTGGCAAAGTGGGTTGGCCCACATTTGCCAAAAGAGCCAAGAAAACTTCCAAGTTCTGGCCATATGCACACATCCCTCAGGAACCTGCAGAACCTGAAGGCATTTGTAGGGGGAGCTAAAGATTCCTAGTGAAAATCTGCTGCAATTTCTGACCAAAAAGAGATTAGTGCTTTGAAGATAGCATCGCAACTAATGCAATACAGACAGCACACACCCGAATGCTACAATGCTAGTACAGCTCCTAGGGGTTTAAATAGGTGTGGGCATCATGAAGGTGTATTTTATGACTAAAAGTATTTAAAAGGCATAAGAGCTTTCCATTTAGTCATGACTTTCATTTAATCTGTAAAATATTAGGGATGTAATGCCGATCTTGATCCAGTGTATATCAAAATGCCCCCAAAGTCAACAATGTTTACCAGTTCTTAAAACTAGCTATGCAGTACAATGTGTTTATAGAAACAAAACAGTATATCAATATTCTACAAATATATATATATCCAGAGAAATAAACAGGCTCTTCAGGAACTGACTGCTGCACTTTTAGGGGACAGCAAACTAAGAGGTCTTTTACATCTCAAACAATTATGATTCTATCATACCATACATATCCCATTATTGCACTGCGCCATCTGCTGGGCAAGCATGTCCTCACCCCTTCTCTGGCATCTGTAAGTTCAGCATCTTCTTTCGAGCTGTCGTGCTAAAAGGGATGCTGCTTTCTATGCCCAAGCAATGAATTCTTGGAAAGAAGAGCTGAGTTTTTATGATTCCAATTGTGAATCAGCAGGGCTGAGCAAACCCGTTCTTAACGGAAGTAAGTTCACAAGCTACTAAACTTAAAACATGCTATTTGCTACAGTGCTGCTAGTTAATAACAATTTGTTGATTCAGGTTTCCTTTGACATCCAAACAGGAAATTGGAATAGAAGAAGGGAAAGTAAAATAAATATTTTCATGTTAACTAGGTACACAAGCCATTTCAGTAACAAATCTTCTGTGAGCTTATCTAAAGCCAAATATATTGTCTACTCCAACTTCAAGCATTTAATATTTCTCTTTAAACTCAAGCCACCCATCTTAGTCTTGCTCAGGTTTAAAGTTTGGGAACGTATCCTTTCCTGAACTATGATTATTGCCATTATCACATCAAACTGTCATCAGAATGGGTATCCCTTGTCTCCCCAGCAACTGGATGTAAACAAGGTCTTTGCTCTAGTTTTAGGCCGCCCACAAAGAATCTTCAGAATGACAACACAACACTGAAAAATACTAACTAAGGCAAAATTTACAAGTGTTATTCAACTCCAATCACTTGCCGCAGAGCCTCAATGTGATAGGGATTTCCTGGAGGAACACCTTCTTCCCTGTCAAGTGACCTCATGAGTGACAATAGTTAGAAAACCTCTGGACATAAAACAATCCCCTGAGGGAGGGTCACACTGTCTGACATGAAGGGCCCTAGAATGAAAATTCACATTCATTCATGACAGACAGAATTTTTCCTTTCTCAATCCCCTCCACATCAGAGGGTATTTAACCAGGGGAAGTAGAAAGTACAATCCTTAAAGAGGGAGTATTCAAGTTACCCTCACAGAAGTGCAAAGTAACACAGATTCATAGATTGTAGAGTCAGAGGGAACACAATGGATTACCGTGTCCGACCCCCTGCCCCAGGCAGGAAAGAGGACCAAGGTCAGATGACCCCAGCCAGGTGACTGTCCAGCCTCTTCTTGAAGACCTCCAAGCTAGGTGATAGCACCACCTCTCTTGGAAGCCCATTCCAGATCCTGGCCACCCTTACTGTGAAAAATTTCTTCCTAATATAATGGGTACTACCCTAATGTAATGGGTACCAGGGCACCCTCTTTCATAACGATCACCTACTCCAGTGCTTTTCAACTGGTGTGCCATGGCACATCAGTGTGCCACGAAGAGCGCCCTAGTGTGCCATGGGAATTGTGGAATAATGAGAAGAAAGTTCTCCAGCCGCCTAGCGCTAACGAATATGCTGCGTTGATGAATTGTTCACAGAAGACTTGCACATATGTTGGCTGTGGGGGAGAGAGAGAATCAGCCAAGCAGAAGGAGATTCATCTACTGCGCATGTGTGGGCTATGGGGGATGCGCAGTTCATGAGCCTCTGAATAGCTGTGCTGCTAATGATCTTTTAAAGTCCTTTGAAACCTCTGCCACAAGATGAGACCCTATGTTGGCTACAAGTGTCACTTGGAGGCGGAGCGTTTAGTTGCTCTTGAGATGCAGTGCAAAGCTCCTGCTCTGAGCAAAGATTTGTTCCATCTCCAATTGTCATGAGGTCAGAGAATGACCAGTAACACTTGCCTGTCTGACAGGAGGGGTCTGAGAATGGCAGTGTGGAGGTTTATTCCTCTTAAAAGCCGAGAAGCAGAGACAAAAAGCTCAGAAGCCACATAAACATAACAAACAACGTTCCATGTACCAGGCTGCACTAGCAAGGCCAAGGCCACAGGCTGGATTTGTGTGGCCTGTTTAAGAAATGCAACGTTGTAGCTCTCTTTGTGATCACTATGATCATGATTCAAACAACTTAGTTTATTTTTCCTACCCTATGGAAGTGACTAGGTACATATAAACAAAACAATTAAGCTCCATAAGGAACTGCTTGTTGTTAGAAGCTGAAACTTTACATTTTGCTAAACATTATATTTGGTTCTTGGAATCTGACTATGGCCAAGGAGCTAACATTTAATTAACTATGACTATGGGATTATTTTCTCAATAGAAAGGTCAAAAGAAACAGCCACACACATTGCAAAATCAACATTCCCCCTGCTATGCCTCAGCCATAGACCATTCCGAGCCTCCTGTGGTTACATTGTTACCTTCCCTGTCTCTGATCAACACTTTGCCATCACAAAGTCGAGGCAAAGGTACAGCACCACTGCCAGAAAAACTGAGCACGCTGGCACAGGTGGCTCCAGAACCCCAGTAAAGATATAGAAGTGAGGGTTGAGCTGTCATGAGCCACTGAAAGCAAACAGGTAATGAGAAGCTGGTGTGAGAAGTCAAGATGCTCAGAATTTTTTCCCAGTATAACTCAAAAAGTGTCCAATAAGACAATCAGAACCTCAGCATTCCAGCCACACGCTGACTTACAACTACTTCCCAATACCTAAACCTCTCTCCCCATTCTCAGCATCCCCACCAACTGCACTTCCTCACACTGGGTATAAACACCCTTGGTTTAATGCCAAAATAAATGTATTAAATGTTGCATGTGAAATGCATCTAAATAAAAGTGATACAAACAATCTTGGGGCTGCTTATCATAGCCACACAACATGCAAGTGCATCCAATCATGTCTAGTAAAAGGAGGAAGATACAGTTCAGTGCAACAGATTGACACGGGCAACTGCTAGATGGATGAGATATCCTGTTTTCCTGGTATTAGCCAAGTGATATACAGTAAGAGAAGAGTGTGAACATACAGACTTGCTTTTTGATACTGGCTGTTCTCTTTGATACATTAAATAAGAAAGCAAAATTTCAGAAAACAAATGCCAACTTTTTATTTTTTAATCTTGCCTGCCAAAGGTAGGGGAGGCAGGGGAAAAGGCAGAAATACATTAATCTCTTCCTGAGCTTCCTATCAGGTATAAAAGATTCTTGGATTTTGAGATTAAAAACTTGTATATTACACATTAAACAGAAATACTTATTTACATTGCAGAGTGGGACCCCCTCCCCCAAGCAGATATAGCATAGAATCATAGAAAATTAGTATTGGGATGGGCCTCAGGAGGTCATGTAGTCCAATCTCCTGCTCAAAGCAGGACCATCCCCAACTAGATCATCCCAGCCAAGGCTTTGTCTAGCCTGGTCTTAAAAACTGCCAAGGATGGAGATTCCACCACCTCTCTGGGTAACCTGTTCCACTGTTTTACTACCCTCCTAGTAAGAAAATTTTTCCTAATGTCTAACCTAAACTTCCCTTGCTACAACTCAAGACCATTGCTCCTTGTTCTGTCACCTGCCACCACTGAGAACAGTCCAGCTCAGAGGTAGGAAAAATGGCTTATCTGGCCAGCAGCCAGATTCCATTTCCCAGCAGCCACTACCTGCATTGCTGCAGCTGGTTTCCATGGAGACCTCAGGAGCGGTGGAACTGTGACAGTGGGGCCAGGGTTTCCATGGAGACTAGTCCCAGGAAAGCTGGCAAGATGCATGGCTTGGCAGGAAAATGATCTGGGGCCGGGGCTAGGATCTTGCAGGGGTGACAGCGTGGTTCGGAGCCAGGACGGAGCTGCAATTCATTGTCTGCACGCCCCTGCTCAGGGTGTACGGGCAACAGATCGCAGCTCTGCCCCAGCTGCGGACCACGCTGGCCTGGAAACAGCTCCCCACCCTGCCGTGCACTGCCAGCACTGCTGGGGCCGGTCTCCATGGAAACCCTAGCCCCATGCTGTCATAGCTCTGCCACTCCTAAAGTCTCTGTGGAAATTGACTGCAGCGTTGCAGGCAAGGGCTGCTGGGAAATGGAGTCTGCCACAGGCCCAAGCCAGCCTGTGAGCCAGACTTTGCCCACCCCTGCTCTAGAACCACAATGAGATGCCTTAACCATTCTGCCACTGCATCCCAGTTGAAAAAAAAGCCTTATTAACAAGGGCAGGGGGAATAATCAAATGGGCGACAAACTTTGTATATAAATTCACTGAGGATTCCATCTTT
>NW_005843363.1:0-2162 GCF_000455745.1 Alligator sinensis | reverse complement strand
CTTAAAGTCAATAGCAGTCTTGCCTCTGACACCTGTGAGACCCTTACTCAGTTTTTATCTCAGAACTCATACAGGAGGCAAATTTTCTGTTGAAATCAATGACAGTTTTTCCTAAGTTAAGGTTAAGGACATCAGGATTTGGCTCTTTGGAAGACTGCTTACAGTAGGTCTTCTACCCATCTTGCCCTCTTAAATTCTGAGGGCTCAGAAAGTGCTCATGATGATCATGACAGCTTAAACAGTCACACAGTGGTGCTCAATTTATGGCCTATGGGATGAATCCAGCCCCCAAAGTGATTGGATCTGGCCTGCAGCACAAAAGATCAACAGCAAGCAGCTCGGCCTGACATCCCCTTCCCGGCCCCAAGCCATGCCACCAATCCCTTCTGTAGCCTTCCCTGCCCTGCTCCCTTCCTCTCTCCTTCTGACATTAGCAGCCTACCCTGTTCCTTCCCCTACTGGAAAGGAATAGTGATCCCTACAGCATAGGGTGGGTAAGATAACTAGTAGGGTGGAAGTGCTTGACTTTAGGAAGGCTAACTTCAGTGTGCTTAGGAGCCTAGTCAAAGATGCACTGCAGGATAGGAGTACTGGCGAGATGGGAGTCCAGGAAGGGTGGTCAGTCCTAAAGGAAGCAATCCTTCGGGCACAAAGCAAGACTATCCCAGTATGAGAGAAAAGGGGGGAAGGAGCCAAAAAACATCCTTGGCTAAACAGAGAAATCCAAGGGAGCCTAAGGGCAAAAAAGAAGGCATATGGGCAGTGGAAGAAAGGGGAAGCTACCAAGGAGGAGTATATCTACTTGGCCCGCACTTGCAAGGAGGCAGTTAGAAAGGCCAAAGCAACTACAGAGCTGAGGCTAGCAACACAAATTAAAGACAACAAAAAGTATTTTTTTTAGGTATGTAGGGATTAAAAGGAAGGTGCAGGGCATCATAGGACCCCTACTGAACAAGGAGGAGCAATTAGTGGAAGAGGTGGGAGACAAGGCTGAGCTATTCAATGAGTTTTTTTGCCTCAGTGTTCCTGAATAGGGCTCAAGATACGTCTCCTAATGGGCTCTTAGATGGGCATCAGAGGGACACCAGCCCACCAACTGTCGATGCTGACTTGATGTAGTCACTTGGATGGACTGGATGTGTTCAAGTCAGGAGGCCTGGATAATCGGCATCTGAGGGTACTGAAGGAATTGGCCAGTGTCATAGCAGAACCACTGGCACGGCTGTTTGAGCACTCGTAGCACTTGGGTCAGGTCCCAGAGAACTCAAAAAGGGCCCTATTTTCAAGAAGGGGAGGAAGGAGGATCCAAGTAATTATAGGCCAGTTAGTCTCACCTCCATCCTTGGAAAGGTCTTTGAAAAGATTATGAAGGATCATATTTGTGGGACTCCAGGGGGAAAAATAATGCAGCAAGGAAACCAGCATGGATTTGTAGCAGGTAGATCATGCCTGACCAATCTGGTCTTGTTTTATGACAGGGTCACAAAATGCTTAGACGCAGTAGAGGTGGATGTCATATTCTTGGACTTTAGCAAGGCCTTTGATACGATATCTCATCCTATTCTCATAAACAAATTAAGAGGCTGTGACATAGATGTTTACATGGTCCGGTGGGTGGCAAATTGGCTCAGCGGTCACACCCAGAGTGTGGTAGTAGACGGGTCAGTATTGACCTGGAAGAATATGGGTAGAGGGGTTCCGCAGGGTTCGGTCCTTGGACCTGTACTCTTCAATATCTTCATCAGTGACTTGGATGTGGGTGTGAAGTGTACTCTGTCCAAGTTTGTGGACAATACTAAATTGTGGGGTGAAATGCACACTCTGGAGGGTAGGGAACGACTGCAGGCAGACCTGGACAGGTTGGAAAAGTGGGCAGTACACAACAGAATGCAGTACAACAAGGACAAGTGCAGAGTGCTGCACCTAGGGCACAAAAATATCCAGCACACATACTGGCTGGGAAGTGACCCTCTCAGCAGCACAGAAGCAGAAAGGGATCTCAGAGTCCTAGTGGACTCCAAGATGAACATGAGTCGTCAGTGTGACGAAATCATCAGCAAAGCTAACTGCACTTTATCATTCATCAGCAGATGCATGACAGATAGATCCAAGGAGGTTATTATACTTTCCTTCTATGCGGCACTGGTCAGACTGCAGTTGGA